>NW_015557156.1:498096-516053 GCF_001515605.1 Sinocyclocheilus anshuiensis
TTTTACTCTTTCTTAATTATTCACTACAGCATGTGTTGATTTCCTAAGACAGACGCTTCAAACTGAGAGATCACGTACGGTAATTGAGAGAAACGCTCACAGACTGAAAGTGTTTTTGTCATTGCTTTATAGTGGTCTAGGTGTGGCATAAATTCTCTTCTATAGGCCTTGAGTCTCCAACACAGGATTCATCCACAACGTGAGTGTAACCAATCTTTACAGCCTCCTGATGCAACTGACCAATGGCTTACATAAACACCGCAAAATAAACTACAAAAGTTTTTAAATATGCAACAGCGTATTCTTATACTGTATATGTTCCTTGCAGAGTGCAAATGTAAACAGCTGTGCATTTATTTGTGTGTGTATTTATTTAATGTACAGTGAGCTTACGTAACCATGTATAATCTATGTTCACTATTGTTCCATGTAATAGTGAATCGCAGCGTGCATTTGTGGGAAGCATTGATGCTTTTAACTCATTGAGAGCGAAATCAAACTGAATCCAAAGATGCTGTTGTTTTGTCTGTCCATGCCCACTTTTGTGGTGAGAACTAACCAGTGCTGAAACAGGGTTACAGTTGGAAAAACAGAGGTGGAATTATCACATCAGACTTAATAGACCAACTTACAAAGCGTGAGGAGTTGTCATTTTTCACTGTCTTGGCATTCCCAAAGGATTCCAGAATAGGGTTTGCCTGCAGGAGTTGACGCTCTAACTCTCCCTGTAATGCAAAAGTCACTGGTTAGAAACATTAAATATTTAAATACATGATTAAATGAAGTTTCATACAAAAACAGATACAAAATGAACTAAAGTTCAAAGGTAGTGTATAACTAAAAAGCAATAAAAAAATCTTTGTGAAACCTTGAAAAGAAACCCAGTGAAAATGTTCCATTTATTCACCAGTAAACAGAGTGAAAGCAAAGAGAAACATTTCCAATTTTACAAACATTTGAGCATATATTACCTTAAAACAGTATACTGCAGATCACCTTGGGTTAGTTTGTATCATCAGTAAGGTCTTTATTTACATCCACTTTTTAATACACATAAGTTTTGGAGTGGGATGACTGACTCCAAACTCAAAAGTTCCATATCATCTTGATCACAAATACCATTTATTTACTGTATTCTTCACAGTATTTTGTTGAGATGGTGTGGCTAACAATGATCAGTCTGCTTCCATAGCAAAGCCATTTCTCTTCATTTGACCTTCAAACCAGAAGCAGATCATCTGGATGGAGTAAAAATACACTACCCTACAAACCTAATTAAAGCCTGGGTAGTCATGAGAGGCTTTTTGTGCAAATTCTCACTGACTGCCTGAAATACAGGCTTTGGGGGGTTGGAGAGGAAACTCCTCAAATTAGCAACGACAGACGCCCAAAGCCCCACTGTGCCACATCACAGAGTTAGTCTGCATCACAGCTCTCCCAGCAACAAATCTGGGACATCCACCCCCTTACATCCTCTAGTCACCCTCAGTGTTGCCCACGTCCACCTGATAGGAAGTTTAGACAGGTGTCCCATTGTTCTTGCTGCTGTCATGAGACAGGAACACATCATGCGTAAGAGAATGGCCACTGTGAATTTACACCCTGTTCCCATTACGTAATCCAAATGACAGCAAAATAGTGGATACAGTCCAGGGGATTTTGAAGCTTTAACATTTTCATGCTTATGGAAATGTAATATTATAAAAAGCCTATAAATAGACTGCAAGATGTTTAACTGTTGAACAGATGCTGAATTGTTTAAACATATCTGGGTGTATCTGAGAAAACCAGTAACTAAAGTCAGAACAATGCAATGAAGTTTTAAAAAGGATTAGTGATGAAGCTTTATGAGAAAAATAACAGGTTCCACTCTCATCTAAACAGGAGATAAATTAACCATTTAAGTGGTATGACAAAATTGCATTAGCAATGGTAATTTTTAGCAAAGGAAGGTCTGATAAGATTAAGTCAAAAAGGTACTTTCATCATTATAGAAAGTATGCCAAGAACTACTGGCATTCGAGCTGCTCTTTGTAGCAGGGCTCTTTGTAAATGGACATTCCAGAACTTTCCAACTGCATGGATGGAGCAGCGTAACGTGATCTGACAAATGGGAATTCAGCACTGTGACCACTGCACCATCATGCAGTATTTATTTTTAATTTTACGTTTTACAGACATGTAAATTACTTGACATCACCCCCAAAAGTATAGTAAATTGGATCCACAGAGAACAGAAAAGAATAATTAAGAAGGTAGATGTTATATGGCAGAATGAGAAGTCGTTAGTAAAAGCAAATAAATAAAAGATGAGGGTAAAATGAACAAAAATCACAGTTTCCTATGCCCAAAGAAGTAGCGTGATATAAGAAAGAAAATGGGGAAAAACAAGGGACTACAAGCTACTCACATAAAACAGGATTCCGTTCTGTAATCAAATCATTATCATGGAAACAGAGGTGTTAATGTCACATAGAGGGAAATACACAAACACACAACAGACAAAACACACACAAGCAAGGGGTGATTTAAAAGCTGAACAAAATGTGCTGTGAATATATGTAGGCCGGGGCGATAAAATGGTATCGATATTTATCGACGGTACACCTTCTTCGATAACAATAGAAAAAAATTTCGATATAGCGCACGATATAGGCACGTACTATGAGTGATGCAGACAGCACACACAAACATGAACACATGCTGAAATGAGTGCTGTTCCTGCCAGTGATGAGGAGATTGTGAATAAAGAATGAATATTAGTCGAATTTAAAATAAACATTTGCATTTGAATGTTAGGTGTGCATCAGGGAGCGTCATCAGTGGCGCGCGAGATGCGGGGATAATGATGTAAGTGACGTTGTTGAATTTTAATGTTTTGTTAGTCTAGCCCACGAGACGCGCCGCTGCTGTGTTATTCATTCAAAATATTAGAGAAATATCAATGGGTTCAATGCGGAGAAGATTTTGAATGGGTTAAAACCGAAACCAAGCCATTCACACAGAACGCATATTCAGCATATTTTTTTAGACGGACAAGTACGACTGCTGCACTCGCGTCTCACACAAGAGATGTATAGAAAGCCATGCAAAGTTAAAACAGTTAAAACTTTTAGAAAACACGTCACGAATTTGTGTAAGTTTATTCCTTTTCACTGCGTCTCATATGTTTTTAAATGCAATCTGTGTGAATGGTGCTTCAGCTCTTTGGATTAAGCAATGCATAAATACATGATGCTGTTTTGTTCATAATTGTTTATGCAATTTACGAAATTATATTTGATTTTTATGAGTTCATTTAGACGTAATGCACGTTTTTTTACAGACAGTTATTGCCTTGTTGACAATTTAAATGAGCTATTATTTTGCTCATTGTGCCCTCCTGTGGCCTCGGGAGACAAGACAAAAGTTTCCTTAAAACCTATTTAATCTGCATATAAAACATGCAGGGGGTCTTGGGGCAAAAATGCCACTAAATTGGACAAAAATGCCCCTGCACAAACAAAGTAAATATATTACGTCTGTTGCTAACAAAGTGCAAATGAATAGAAAGTGTCGACTGCGCATTAAATTAAGATTTGCTTATGTTGCACCATATTTTATTTTAGGCGTTTTTACAGTGTTGCGCATTATAACCAATCAAACACAATTCTGTTGAGCTTAGGAATGCAATGGCCAATCAGAGGCGTTCAGATGAGTAAAAAATGTCAATAATTATCGATACCGAACGATATGAAACATTATATCGTTGATAAATTTTTTTAGCTATATTGCCCAGCCCTAAATATATGTGAAGGATACTTTCTCAGTTTGTGAATGAGGCTGATTTAGAATGTTGCTGGTCTAAATAACAGAACTGACCTTTATATGTGTAGTGCTAAAAACCCTCAATTTCATTAGTTTTTTTCTTTTCTTTAACATCTCTTAGACATCAGCTCAGGTTGTACATGATCAGCTCTTTACTTCCATACAACTAAGGTAAATATGAAAATGACTTTAAAATGTCAGATTTTCACATCATGCAAATATATCACTTAGGGCTGGACGATATGGCCAACATTTATATCACGATATATTTCTTAATTTCGGTCGATACGATATAATTCCGATATAAAATCATATCACCGTTATTGAAAATTTTTTTATCGCGATACATATTGATATTGAATTATTGTCCAGCCCTAATATCACTACGCCCCCAGCTATCCTGACAAGTTAACTAGGTTTTTCTCTAATATGTTTTATCCAACACTAAAGATGTGTGCACACATTCCAAACCATTTAGCAAATGTGACAAAATATGTACATATAATTCAAACGTAAACCATCTAAACCCCTTAAAGCAATGTGTTTACTTATTTCAAAAATATCCCAGCGTGCTGAAAATTTCCCCTTGGATTGGCTACATTCCATTGGTGTTTATACAGCAGGTTAGTTTTGCATGCACAAGCAGAGCAGGTATAAAAAGCTTAAAGGGAACTTGCCTGGAGTTTGACTGCTTTAGGAGATTCTGGCTGTTTGTATATAATAAACAAATGTAATATGTTAGAAGGCATCAGGCCACATTCTCCAAGTATCTTAGACCATGGGACAGATCTAAGCCTTTAGTATGTTGCATAACTTTGGCCATGCGAATACTTTAAGACCAATAACCGCAGCATGTAAAACTCTTTAGCATGCTTGCATTTATTTTTGAAGGTAATGTATGTTATCACAAATTAAGAGACCGGTAAAACTGCAAAACTGGCAAACTACAGGCCAGCACTGCAACGACTAAGATGTTTTCTCAATATAGGCCCACAAGTAATACTTATAAACACAGTTAAGAGCCAGCAGTTATTACTACATTATCATCTAGACAACAATATCAGTACATTATCAATATCAGAATCCACACAAAACACTATCAATGACATACAAGTGCATGTTATCCACTGATGTATGTTAATTTGGTTAAAATTACTCTTCTAGCAAAAGCACCCTGATGTCATTGTAACTAGATAAAATAGATTAAATATGAGAAATTACAAATTAAAGAGTACATTATGAGCGCTTCGACTGTAAATGCAGTAGAGATAAGTTAAATAAAATAAATAAAAACTGCCTATTTGTCTAACAACCTATTTGTAAATTCCTCTCAAAAAAGTCAAGATGCTTAAAAGCACCCGCACTACAACAATAGATGATTAGACAGATGTCTTTGCCCATTGCATCCCACTCTTTCTTTTTTTCAAAGATGGCATGTCAATAGTCTACCCTCTAAAAGGGCTTCTAGAGACGTCTCCATTTTTTTCCATTCCATTATCTTATGTAAACACTGCCTAAAGATGAACCCTAATTATATAAAGTTTTCTTAAAACCGATTAGCAACCTAGAGGAATAATCGATTGAATATATGTAGCTTTGCATATGATTCTAAATGTACTAGTTTTTAACCTGCAAGTCTCATTATTCTATCCTGCTCAGTACTGCCCCCTACTGAGGTGTGACAGTTTCCCAAAATATGCTGACATATCCCTCTCTCCACACCTATATTATTGGTGAAATTCAACAAGAATGTCATCATGAATGATTCAGCGAATGGCAGAGAGAAATGGAACTCACTGGAATGTTGTGGTCCTTCCTTCCTTTGTGAGACGATGCAACGTGAGCCAGGTACTGGATGACTTTTTTGGTATTTTCTGTCTTTCCAGCACCTGATTCCCCTCTGCAAGAGAAAATTCCAATCAAAAGCAAACATAAAAATATAATTAGAATAATAAAATACCCAAATAAAATAAAACACAACAGATTGGGTAGATATTTAAGCACATTTGCATTCCACAAGCTAAATTGAGCATCAGGCTGCATCCTGTATCACAGGTCTGCTAGCTCTGCTGGTATTTTTACAGCTGCAGCTCCTTTCAGCAGCTAGGACTCTGAGGAGGATTTGGTCTATAGTGCTTGTGCATTACACAATGAGCTTTATTAAGTAAACATTAAAAGTCTTTTATAATATTACTGACATGCAAAATATGTTTTAATGACTTTTTATAACACAATGATATGAATGCAAGAAATATTGTTCTTCACAAGTCTGATTCAAAAATTCTTCTCCCCAATCTGCCCATAAATGGAAAAAAATCTTTAGAAAGACGGCCAAAGTTTTTCTACAAAGGCCAGTGAAGTCATTCACTTAACATTGGCTTCAATCAATAAAATATAACAGCAAAATCTAATACCAATGGGTGAACCACACAAAAACCTATATACTATATGTGTGTATGGTCGCCGTGATTTTGCCAAGTAAGACATGTTCCTGGATCAACATTACTGTCAAAAAATACAGACTTAACCCAATCCCTACCCCTAAACTTAACCTTACCCATCATTTATTCCTAAAATCAGTGTGACATGATAGCTGATTAACAAGGGTGTAGAAGCACCTAATCCTGATTGTAAGCCTAAAACTGACATTTCCTGAAAAGTTATCTCTCAATTCTGATTGGTTAATTGGAATGATGTTCCTGGATCGACAAGGATGTTGATCCAGAAACATGTTGTACTTGGTGAAATTGCGACCATTTTGGTCACATTTGCTCCCGAAATGTAGTCTGTGCGACCCCAAATTATATTTGGGAGCATTTGTGCGAGTGCAAATAATTGCTGTGGTGCGACCTGTCTTAATTTTTCTGCAAAACATTCGTGAATTACTGCACAGTATGTGCCTGCTGTGAGCTGATACAATGACCATTTCACCATTCTATCCAACATTGCATATGCCATTCTCTAAACAACTAATGAAGAGTATTTTATGAGAACCTCAAATGCATATACAATACAGGTACGCTATAACAAAATGAATTGTAAAGCACTATATACATTGACCCCAGCTACAGCGATAGATGATTAGACTGACATCTTTGCCAAATGCATAGCATCCCACTGTTTATTGAGTTTAAGATGTCATGGGAACAGCCTATCTTCTAAAAGCATCTCTTAAAGCTCCTGCATTTTATTCCATTGTGAAAAAAGAAAATATCCTCATGTTGCTCAAAACTAGCAAGACGTAGGCTATTAGTTGGAATCTACTAGAAGATTCTGTAAAACAGTAAAGGCTTTCAAGCTTCAAAAAGGATAATAAAAAGCATAATAAAAGTAGTCTGTATGATTGTACACTATATTCACTTCTTCTGAAGCCATAAATTGTCTTCATTCATTTATAAGCTGTTAAGTGCGACATTCCTTAACCCTGCATTCTAGCTACATAGACATGTCTTCATAGTGGGTGTGCAGAATGGCATGTGCTGCAGAGGTATCGACTTTGAGAGACGATGTTAAAACCCACTCTCATAACCTCTTACAGTGCCACTAAGACATGAGAGAGGCTGTTTACTTATTTACAATGTGCAAAGACAATAATTCAGGCTTAATGCATTTTCTTATAGGCTGACTAGAAATATTTGCCGTGGGTCTGACTCACACTGTGAGATGCTCTTCATGCCGAACAGCTGCAGCTACTGATATTTAATACCGCAATGATACATGACTCATGGTTTCAGGCATAGCTGTACATGTATGATTCCAAAAAAGCCCATTCCTGTGCAGCACTGGGGATGTGACATCACTTCCATCAGCCCCGACTGATTGACGTAACCTGTAACTGCTGAATAAAGATCACCTAATGGTTACTCACGTGCAAAGAATTGATTGGTCCTCACGATCTGCAAAAAAGGAGACAGAGAAAAAAAATGGGTCAGCATTTTCAGTTCAGTTCACCTGAGCCTTTAATTCAAATCAATCCACTTTGACATTTAAAAGAACCTAAAACAGCAAAAGACAAACATTTCACCACAAAGTGATTTATCAGAAACAAACAACACATGTACATTGATGCAATCTTGCAAAAGACACTAAAAACCTATTTTATGGTTTATTCCTACCCAACTATTATTACAATCTGCTGTCATATTTGTATATACTCAACACTGCATATTATGATTATTCTGTCTTTTCAACAGACAGAAAGTTTCCGTGTAAGAAAACACAGCAGAGAGAAAGATGGCTCAGTTAAAATGAAAATGAGTGCCAACTGAAAACGCTGTGTTGGCCTAAAATGCAAGCCAGAAAACATCTGCAAAACTCGTTATGTCACATCTCGTCTATATTCAAAGTAGGTTTCCCACTCATCTGTAAATCTCACTTCATAAACAGGTTGGTCTTCCACAAAACGGAATGATTTCGCAACTTTGAAAGTGAAGGCTTTATAGGAAAATTCTAAAGCGAGCAAAACCGTTTCACAGTTATACTAAACCACTGCAAGAGGAAGATAGGAGCATCATGTGACCGCTTATTTGAGGATGGTTTTAAAAAAAGGCATATATCATATTTCTTATATGATACAGATTGCCATTTTACTGATATTGATGTTTTAGCTTCAATGCGACCAAAACATTCCCCAGGCACAAACAATTAAATGTCAACTCAGGTATATGCCAGAGATACTTGCATGAACATGATCCTATGCTTGAGAAAGCCTCTGACATGCTTTGATGCACTGATCTGTGTAACATCAGCTCACTTTAATCAAACACTGATGCATATGGACTGTAGGTAATTGGGTTTGAGTATTAGGAGACTGGCCAATACTGGCCACAGTGTCAGGACACACTGGGCTCAGGTCATGCCCAGAGAAAGAACAATCTGAATGGAAACAAATCAGCAGATTAAATGTACTACTTAATGTCCTGCAGCCTCCTCCTCATACAGGACATCTGATTCAATAAGCTCAAAGTAAATGATTTCCTCCGCATTGTACAGCAGTTACAAAACCACATACACAGTACTCGTCAAGCTTTTTGTGCGTCACACTGAAGTATGTATTCATTTTATTACAGCATAACTATCTGCATCCTCTTCCAAAGGGTTGTGATTCATTTGAATACATTTTCTGTAAACCAGGGGTGAACGAACACACCCACCCTGGGAGTTCTTCCAAGTGATCATTTGTGTGGTGTCTCAGTTCCCGAATCTGCAGAATGTTGCTAATGATGTGGATAAATAACTTCATGTCACTGTTAAACTGTTGCTCTTGCAGTATCAGATAGCTGCTGAGAACAGGCCATCCTTGAAACGCCAGGCATCTGTGTGTGTCTGGTGGAACCAAGAAGTACAAGATAAGATAAACTTGGTCAACCCGACCCAAAAATGGTGGCCACAGACGTCTTTTCTTTTCAGGAGCAAGTCACTGCTTTAAAATGTTTGTGCAGACTTTTTCTTAAACTAAGCATGACATTTTGGCATGTAACTCATTCAGCACTGTTTGTACTACACTTGATCTACTTTAGATCAAGATTCATATCATTATTTCTTCTTGTACCTACAGTGTGAAAAGGCATATTCACACAGCACAAAATTCAATGACCAAAGGAAATAAAGTTGATCTTTTATTTCACATTGTACTGGGAGCTTTATTAGCATTGTTGCATGTCTCTCGGTGTGAAGAGATTGCAGGAAATCGATCCAAGATCTTTATTAAAATAAAATACCAGCTGTGCTTTTGAAGTGCTGCTTGTTGACTGATCACTGTTCCAAAGCAGTCAGAATTATGATTGTTTTATACATAATTTAGCATCCTCAGAGGACTTGTGGAGAAGATTCATCAAGCTCCTAAAAAAAGTAGTGAGGTCATTTAAAATGCCACAACCAATTTGCTTCCTGCTTTTAGGCATGGAAATGATTCTGTTCTGAAGTCCTCTAATGAGACACAGGGGCATCTGACTAAGGTTCACCTATGGGAACAGAGTAGACTTGTGCCAGTATTCGGTAATGCGATATATCACGGTAATGCATATGCACAATATTGTTATCGTGGGCACTTCTAAATACCGTGAATAATTATATATTACAAATTAAAGTGATACCTATTGGTCTTTATAGTTCTTTTGCGCTTAATCTGTGTAAAACTTTATACATTTTTCTTTATTGCTTTATTGCATTTAAATGTTCAGTTATTTTTGTTATAAGAAAAAAGTTATTAAACCTGTTATACTGTATTATGACAGCACTTTTTTTAAACTAAATTTCAATATCGTGATAATACCGCATACCGTGATAAAAGCATTAGCAATTAATCGCAACATGAAAATTTGATACCGGCATATCCCTAGAACAGAGGATGCCTGAAGATAAAATAGTGCTGACTGCTTTCCTGTTCTGGCAGCAGGAGGTCAGGGCTGTCTGGGATGAAGAGGATCTACAGCTGGTCACATCCTCAGTATGGGGTTTCCTCCACCTGGACTCACTAAAAGTCTAACACTCGAGAACCCGCCCTCATAAGAGGCCAAACGTGTAACAGAATATGGAAAAGAATGATAATGCCATAAAAGCATGCATGCAACAATTGTTAGAAAATCTTTTGTTTAAAAGCTAGATAGCAGAAAACAGAAGGACTCAATAACTCAATATGTCAACAAGAACAGAATGTTGGATTGATGTCGTCATAAGCAGAGCTATGAAACATGCCATGTTCAAAGACAAAGTTTTAGATAAAAGGTTCAGGTTTTAGGCCACAGGTTCCAGGGTGGAGACGCTTCCTTTTGTGTGGCGTACATCAACCACTGTGAACATTCATGACACTATCGGTCTCAGATACAGAGACACAGATATGGCAGCCAAGGATTCTGAAGAATGGCCTCACCTGCTAGCACAGCTGCAGAAAAGGGAAGCATATAATCAAGTGAAGAGAGGGCTCTTGACTTCTTTTCACTGCATCCTTTGTCAAGGCCTTAGCAACTCTTCTCTGAATAACAAACGGCTGATTACAGAGATTCCAGCATAATTCAGGCACAGCCGTACGAATGTGTGGAAATAATAAAAAATATAATGGAGCTCTAAACAAGCATTCAAAGATAACTCACAACGATCTAGTGCTGGGTGGTATACCGGTTCACACCGAATACCGGTGTTTATTTTAGTTATGATATGAATTTTTAAAATACCGCAATACCGGTGTATGTCGCTTAAACAACGTCCCTTTTCACTGTTGCACTGTGGTGAGGGAACAGCTGTATGTGTTACTAAGTGTGAAAGTTCCGAAACTGAAGCTGTAGAACTAATAGAACGTGACGACACAGAAGAACTCATCCACAATATCCACATTGAACGCCACAAATATCCACCGCCCCCTGCCATCAGCTCCCGCGTCTCACACACACGAGCACGACTTTAGCACTAGATTTAGCAACTTTCACATGCACTTTTTTGTTTGTTGTTTTTTTTTTGTTTGTTACTCAGACGTAGGCAGTGCGCTGCATGACACAAAAAAGTAATATAGCCAAAACAACCACATAGCCGCTCTTTAGTGTAGATGCATGTTGATTTTATCAGACGATGCCGCGATTATAAATGAGAGTGACTCCTGGTTAACATGTATTAAAAGGGGTCGTGTTTAGTCACTATTTAGTGTGGCATTTTTTGACAATATTCACTCATCATGACAGTAAAATAGGGCATTCCAAGTCAATATACTGCAGTATTTCCTCTCTCAATCAGTAGAAAATATGGTTAACACCCGGTCATGCATGAAAAAAAAAATACCGTCATGTACCGTGAAACGGGTATAATTTTGAAAAATACAGTGATATAAATTTTTGGTCATACTGCCCAGCACTACCATTATCTTTGTAATATGAAAAGGCATGGTCAGCAGATCGTACCTTGTATACTTCCTGTTTCATTAAATTTTTCATTGATTAGTTCCAAACCTGCTCTGGAAGATATGCGGGCCAATGATTCCAGTGTAATTAAATGTTTTTGACCCAAATTCTTCAAAAACAAAAAAGTATGTGACCGCAAACATAAAAAAAGAGACAAACTTATTCAATATAGATATCGCCAAACTTCATAAGCCATGAAAAGCACACTTGTATGATACATTTATTTTTAAAAATGATAAATTTCATATTTTATAAAACAGAATAGGGGCAATAGTCTGGAACCACAAATATATATATTTTTTTCTTCACACATATCCAGACATAAATAACTAAAAATCAAATTCCATACTGCATAGAAACATGCAAATGTGTGAAAAAAATATTTAAAATGGTATTTGATTTGACTAACATCTTTTGAATAACTACCAGTCTCCACACAAATGATCATCATTAATACTAAATAAATAAATAAATAGTTTGTCCTTTAAATACTTTCACTCAGCAAGGATGCATTCAATTTAAAGTGGGAATAAAGACATGTATAATTTTACAAAACATTTCTGTTTCAATTAAATGTTCTGTTGTACTTTTGAACTCCCTATCAATTTTCAAAATTAATAATAAGAATTGTTTCTTATTAAAGAAAAATCACCAAATCAGCCATTTAGAATAATTTAAGAAGGATCATGTGACACTGAAGACTGGAGTAATAACTGCTTAAAATTCAGCTTTTATAAATGATATCTATAGACAGGTCAAATCAATTATCAGACTCTCTCTAGTTAAAATCAGGGTAGTCTGGGAGTCTGGAGGACCGCTGTGAGCTTCAACTCCAAGTTCTCACTCCGCACCCCTCAGCTGGCCCACCCTACCCCCTCTCTTCTGGATTAACCTACGACAGGACACATTCCTCACATACCAAACCACATCGCTGCCAGACACCAGAGAGAGGAGGCTGGACACAGTCACAGACACAAAGGAAAAACCTTCCAATGCTAGGGCTGCAGCCACTTTCACCTCAGTAACATGGGAAGCACAAACATTCATTACACTTTCTTATGTGCATGTGCCAAGGCTAGTAAAACTCTGTGCTGCTGGACTCAAAACATGTACAGCTCCTCGCTTTGCAACAGTTTCTAACAAATAAAGTTTATTGCAAAATATCATGGCTGAACTGAAATGTGTCACTGTTTTCGGAAACTGCACAAAGTATGGAAAAAATTGATCATGCACAGGAACAACTGCAGTTGACATAACAAAAGGCAATTCCAACAAATAAAATAATTTGTGACTGTTTTTTCTTAAGCAGGAATGAGGTCAACACATCAGAAACCGGTTCTGATGCGGAGATTTGTGCCTCCTATCAAACCATAAACAACATCTACCACAGCTGAAAGAAATGACTGTAATATTGAATGCCAAAAGGGCTGCCAATAATTTAATCTAGAGCAGCATAAGGGTAGGAAAATATTTTAATAATGCATCAATTTATAATACATGGTGATGATGGTTCTAAATTTGAATTTGCAATGAGTCCGTGTTTACACACTGATCAGACAATCAAGTCTGTTTCACCCCTCATGGTGATGCAGAAAGGTGCAAGGTAAACAAAGCCTGTCAGAATGACTTCTCAGGAAGATGATACAATACTGAACGATAACAGAAGACAGAAGGTCTGGCACTCTAGCCCTGAATGGCTAAAAGTGTATCTGGCCTAATGCAAAGAAAAGTATTCTTATAATAAACAATCCATCATCGACTAAGGGCGGGCAATGTGTCAAAAAATAAAAATGTTAGGTATTCTTTACTATAAACTCATAACAGTTAGCCTAATGTTCTTAAAATAAATAAATTTCAAGATTGATCTGAAGTCCACCAATATTTTAAAAATTGGTAAATATTATTCCACTCATTTCTGTTGCGTTAGGAGTCACTCCAATTGTCTACCTGATGCTTTGTTTTCCTCTAACACAGCATATTCAGATGCTTTGTTAAAACGGAGTAAATCACAGTATAGATGCGTACTGCACCAAGGGTGGTGAATTCCTCTTTTTTTTTTTTTTTTACTCGTTTTCTGTTGTGCTTCTCGTAGAAATATCTGTGTGACACAGGGCTGCATAAATTTGACGTGTTACGGTTTGGTCACACTATAGTGAAATTTCACCTCACTAGCAATGTATGAAGAACTGTTCACACTGAAGTCACTTTTTAAGCAAGCAGCTTTTTTGTCAGGCAGTACAGCAAATTTGCGTGACCAACTTGAACATGAGCAAAAATATACAGATTTCATCCCTCATGTAAAACGTCTAATTCCTTTTGTAATGACTAGATTTCATGAGCATTTTAAAGCATTTGGCTGAGCAGTTGTAGAGTGGCTAATCTACGTGTTAGATTTCTTCTAATCCATAAAATAAGTAATTTTGAAAATTTACATCTTGGAAGGCATAAGGGTGAGTACATTTTCAGAAATGTTCATTTTTGGGTGAACTATTTTGATTGTTCTGACATAGAAAGTTTATGGCATGTGTATTTATTCTCAGATATTATTTGACCACAGAAAACAATTTACTGTTTAACAGTATGAAATAATGATGTCTGATAAAACATTTGTACTTTCAACAGAACATTTTCATATGAAGCAACTGACAATTGCAAAATTAAACAGATAAGACGCATGAGCTCATAGACATTAAAATAATCAGGCCTGGGTGAATCATTCATATGAACTGCAGTGCAAAAGCACCAAACAACAAGAGGGCAACGACAAGCATCCGCAATGGAATAACCATCCCATCTGCTACAACTGCTGTCCGCAGGAATTTATCATGTAGCTGTGATCACACACGGAGAAATATGACTCACTAGCTACTCAGTGAGCCAGATATGGCCTGATCAGAGGTGACAAACTACTGGAGACTGCATCTCTATTACACAGAACACCATCATCATTGCATGTCATTCATCTTTATCAAATTACAAACCAAACATCTAGAGACCTTCAGACTACACATACTCTCATAAGAAATGCTGCACAATCTTATTATGTCCCTAAATATATTTCCACTATGAGGGTCCATTACAATCTACAAGAGGATTAATTCAGAGACAGGAAATTAATTCAGAGTAGGGATGTCAACGATTAATCGACGATCGATTAATTGTCGATAAGACATGCAATCGATTAAAGCTATCGATGGTCGATTAAGTCGTTTAATTTGGGGCTGCGTGCGGCTCATGCGCAAAACACGTGCGAACGGCTGTGAGTGACGGTGATGGTATATAAATGCATCATCATTCATTCATAATGTACAAATTAAGCTTTTAATGATCGATCATGGAAATGATCGAAAATTGACATCCCTAATTCAGAGACATGTCGTCCTTGCTGGAATCAAATAATAAAGTATATCATGATATCAGCTGATGTTTAGCAAGCTAAGAATATATCATCTGCTTTTGTCAGAGGCTCAGCTCACAGAGGCATTATGGGATACTGTAACCATGTAGTGTGGGAGGGCAGTTGTTTCCGGATCCTGTTGTGCTCAAGGGGTGTGTTTGGCAATGTGGGCAGCCGGCCTCAGACTACTGCAAAAACAAACACCTCAAAGGTCACGGCTGTCTGACACAAACAACCCTGGTAAACCCTGGACCCTTCATGCTATGTGGATGTACAAACAAAATAAACACTTAACTCAAGAATTATTTATACATGACATATTTATGCATACTCAAACACAGTGTGGTCTTCTGTATGGGATTAGATAGGAGCCACAAGTACTCAACATAACTCATAACCCTAATCAACCAAACCAACCAAATATGTATCAACAAGAAAAAAAAGAGAGAGAATACAAACCCATTATAAGTCAAAATTTCAGGCAGCTCCAATACTAATTTTCTTCCCATTTATTTTTTTCTTATTAACTGCTTCTCAGAATTTTATTTTTTAGCACTTTGATAAAGTTACAATGATTTTGGCACAAATGTAGGTCCATAATTGTCAGGTGTATTACTGTATTATTGCACAGACCAAAATTGACAATACCATGTCCACAAACTTGCAAAGTAGAATTATAATTTGTAATATTGATATATGGCCATATTTTGTTGATTTATGGCCATCATTTTTAGAACACCGTCTGAATATAACTAGATCGTTAACTCAAACAACAAGCAAGGTTTCAGCAGCAAAAAAATCAGATGCTGCATGAGAAGGTAAAGTAATATGTATTATCTACAGTACTGCTCAGTGATCCTGTCTAAGTACTGAGGAAAGCACAGCTGATTTGAAACGGGTACAAAAATGTTTTCGAGCTCCCCTTGGAATGTCTGAAATATAGGGTCAATGTAATCTACACAACATCTCTATGTTCCAGTGGGCTCAGAACCAGATGAGATCTCTCTGCAACAACCTGGGCCAAGTTCAAAAGGACAAAGCCATGAAACACATTACTGCTCATTACACATGTATTGGTAACAGGTGGGTCAAAAACTCCACAGAACAGTAACTATCATAGCACATAACAACCTATTCCATCCCATTCCATGCTTAAATGATAAGTTAGGGGGCTCAACATCTCTTAGCATAATTGAAATTTAAGTGTGCCTCCACACTGGGTAAATGTGGTTTTGAGATTGCCGTTTTAAAGGCTGTAATTATATGTTTCAGACATAACTTTCCAGTCAGTAACCGTGTTTAGATTTCATAGCTTCCATATGCCTTGAAGAGAGACGGGTGCCACTGACATTCCTGCGCTCCAGTGGCTATACTGACTGGGCCTTTTCAAAAAAATGTTACTGTTGAAGTGAAGATCAGCACTTCCAAAGTTCTTAAAGTTGTTATAATTAGCCCTTTGTAACCAAGTTCGGTCAACAGCCAGAGAGGGGGATTATGGCTGGTTTCTGGCAGACTAATAAAAGACAGATGTGAATGGATGTGTGGTTGTGTAAGTCAGTGTGTCCACAGGCATTATACAATTTACCTTAGTATGAGCGAAGTCTCATTCAACCTTTAAAGCTGCATGTTAGACATGTCATTAAACAAATACTCTATTTTAATAGACCAATACAGAGCAGTAAATTATCTGACCTATTAAGTTTGTTAGAATTTATAAGCAAACAAACCTCTAACTGATCACTTTCCTCTTATTATCTATAGACTGGACACCATGAAGTTTGTTAAAATACAGAGTAATAGCAATGTCCCTTTGAAGGAAAGTGTGTTCAGTCGACAGCCATATTTGCATCTATCTGTTTGAATGGGGAAATCCTGAAATCTCAAAAACTGCTTGCCACACTCACAATTAAACTGCATTTCAAATCATCAAAAAATCTGACACAAACAGCCCCTTAAATGTTGCTTTTTATGCTCAAATGGCATTAAAAAAAAGCACCATCTTTGTGTATCTAAAGTCTTTGGTAATATTTGACTAATATGAGTCTTTCAAAGGCTAATGTAAGTGTGGATATCTAGCAATGAGAGTTATTTTACACAGTATTTACTCAGTTCTCGCACACACCTATCTGCTGGACTGATATCAGCTGATGCTGATAAATGTTGGCCATTTGAACTATCACTATACAACAAAAAACTAATCAGAAAATGCCAACAACACAAACAAAATGTGCTGGCTTGTTACTATTACGCTTTAGACTTAATCTTAGCATACCATTAGGGCTGCACAATAAATCGAAATGGAATCGAGATCGCGATTCGACAGAAGCTGCGATTGTCATGCGTATCTTTCAGTGAAGCACGGTTCTGTGATCAGCAGTAAATCTCCATCCAAAGGCCAGAGGGCGCTCTCGTGCTGAAACCCCAAATACGCCTCAAAGAAGAAACCCAGAAAATGCCTATCGCTGCAGCTGAATAAACAGAAGATTCAACTGCTTTCATTGATTCAACGTGACTAATAACACGACTACGGCAATATACGGTTTATCTGAGTTCTTATTATTATAATTTTCATTAAAATAAAGTAGCCTATATTTATAATGCAATGCCTTTATCACTGCTTAAATGCTATGAAATATGTTGCATGCCTTATTCTGTGTAAGAAGCCACATCATCTCACAGAAGGATTTATTTCAAACACTCAACTGACATTATGAAGTGAGTTTGGAGTAAAAATATGTTATTAAATGTGGTATTTTCACATGCTTTCAGATGGAGCAGCATTTACTTCACAGAGCCGTAGTTCACTGAGAAGCTATGCAAACAGCTGTCATTATCACGAACGATTTCTTCGATTTCAGAATCGC
>NW_015557156.1:516327-519806 GCF_001515605.1 Sinocyclocheilus anshuiensis
CATGACAATCGCATTCGATTAATCGTGCAGCCCTACATACCATATCAGATTCTTTGATTAAACTTTGGCCAGTTTTGGTGCTCTGATTAAAGAGTGTAATAGAGTGGTTTCCAACCATAAATGTGATTGAAACCACAAGTGTGCTTAAACAATAACTGGAACAAAGCCATAATGGAGGAAACATCTCAAGAGGAAAAGTAAACAATTTGGTTCCACTGCCGTAATCCCTGTAGCTCTAATGATGCCGGCACGTGTAGCATAGTTAGGGGTGTTTCCTCCAGAGGCAGACACCAGCATCCATGTGTCCTGGCCACACTTGACCCAGCACGTCAGAGTATGTACTGCCCCCCATCCCCCAACCATTGGCACACAAAGGTGACATTGTACCCCACAATGCAGGTCAGCCTCTCCTTCCCAGCCTGGGACGGCTCTTGTTCACTGGCCTCTGACAGATCTGGACAACTGGCCTGTAATTCAATGCGAGGGAGTCAGCTTTGATAGGGAATTCAGCATTGCATTGATGCCAAATGCTTCGCCATTTCCTGGACAAACTTCTTTGACTCCAAGTTTGTATGACTGTTCACTACTACCAAAAATGTACCAATGTAGGAACTCATAAAATGTATCAAATTTTATGTACATGGCATTTACCGATACAAAAAAAGCTAATATGTTACCGTTCAAAATTATTATTATTTTTTAAATAAATTAATACTTTTATTCAGCAACGACACAAAATGAATCAAAAGTGTCATTAAAGACTTTCACATTATTACAAAACAGATTTCAAATAAATGCTCTTTATTTGAACTTTCTATTGATCACAAAAACATGAAAAATGTAATCAGTTTGCACACAAATATAGGCTATTAGGCAGCACAAACATTTCCAACATTGATAATAATAATAAAAGCTTCTTGAGCAGTAAATAAGCATATTAGAATGATTTCTGAAGAATCAGGTGACACTAAATAATATATGGAGTAGGGCTGGGACAATAAACATGCATCGCGAATCGAGAAATTATTCTGCATCGATTCTGAGATTTTCCGAAGGCATCGTGATTCTCTCTTGAATCGATTCTGAACTTAGTTTTTTAACAGCAGATGGCACTGCGTGCTTTAGAAATAGCCGTATTCTGCTTGCTTCCAGTTCCTTACACATGCACCATTTAAACCTAAAATAATCATTCATAAGTTTGAAAAGGTTGAAGTGAATTACAAGGATGTTCACAGTGGGTTGTGTTTACATTAATCTCGCATCATAAAAGCATAAAAGTAGATGTGCAAGTACATTTAACCACTTACATTACTCAGCCGAACGTGCAAGCGCTCTTCTTCGTGAGCATTTGAGTGTGCAGTTTAAAACTAGCCTAGAGCGCAATCTGCTGTTAAAAACTAAGCTCAGAATCGATTCGAGAGAAAATCACGATGCATTCCGAAAATCTCAGAATTGATCCACGAAACGCGAAGCATCGATTTATTGTCCCAGCCCTAATATGGAGTAATGGTTCCTAATAATTCAGCTTTGCCATCAAAAGAAATAAATAATATTTTAAAATATAATCAAATAGAAAATGGTCATTTTAAATAGTAATAATAAATCATAACAGTGCTGTATTTTTGATCAAACAGATGCAGACTTATTTCAAAAACATTTTAAAAATATTGTACAGACCCCAATCTTTTCAACAGTAGAAGGGCTCGCAAAATCGCTAGCCAGACGTCCCGGGGCTATTGTGTTTTCCATTCGGGCTACCACAATATTTCACCAACCTGCCCGATAGGCTATCTTGAACAGTGATATAACATTCCTTCCTTGATTTGCGTTGTTCACTCGCTTGTAGGGGTAAAACGGATCATAGTTGATCATTTGTACGTGATTCTAAGGCCCAATCCCAATTCTACCCCTTAGCCCTTCCCCTTTCCCCTATCCCTCCGTTTCGCGCGTTCACGTGAAGGGGTAGGGGTGTCTTGATTCTCTTTTGGTTGGAGGGGTAGGGGTAAGGGGAAGGGCCAGATAGCCCTTCAAACGAAGATTTTTCGTGACCACACTTCAAACGAAGGGGTATGAATTATCTCAGCGTAAACCGGCTTCAGCGGCAACATGACTGCCCGAGTGAACAAAAAGACACAAATGTAAGAATTTTTTGGCATTAATAAAGTTTTTAATGAAAAGTAATCATTTGTTTTATGTTACATTCAATCGTGAGTTCATATTTACGGTCATGTTACTCAAAGAAATGTTTGCAAAAAAAAAGTTTGCTAACGTCATATTACAGACTGCATGATAGTGCCACAACATATTTACATGTCTGATCAGGGCGATAACCACTGTAGACATTGAGGGGGGGCTAGTCCCCCCAATAATTATAAATCGCTAAACCCTTTTCTCAAATATTGCCAATTCGAGAGCGAGAGAGAGAGAGACAGAGAGAGAGAGAGATGAAAGTTGCAAGTATGCGTTTCTCTTTTTAGAGTGAGTTTACTTACTTATTGGAAAATATAATGTAGCGATTCAATATTTAAACTGTTATTAATAAAAGTCGTGGGGCAGCGTTGACAAGTTTCTTTGCTCCTGGATGTGTGAGCTGCGCGATCTCTGATATATGTGTGTGTCAGTAAGCACCGCATTAATATAGAATGGTAATTAAAGGCTCTAATGCACACCAGCACACTGTGTGTGTCAGTAAGCAGCGCATTAATATAGAATGGTAATTAACGGCTCTGATGCACACCAGCACACCAGTATAGGTGTGTGTATTGTAGAAGCTAGACGACGTATGATGACGTGTGACGGCATAGCAGTGGTGTCCCAAATCTTAGGTGAATATTTTCAATATTTTCAATATTTTAGGGGAAGGGGAAGGGGTATAAAATAGAATTGGGATTCTCAAGTGCATCATTATATTGGATCTGTGCAATCAGTTTTAAAGGGGCAGCAGCCTATAAACACCTGCTGTTCCATAAGCGCCACCTGCTGTCAGAGAGTGATATTTGCGTCTCATTCACAAAGCTAAAATCAGACCATTCTGTTTTTGCTTCAAATTTCGAAATTATACAATCTAATTGCAATCTAAATAACATGTATTTAGCATCTTTGTTTGGATCACGATTAAAATGCAGTGGTTGCCTCTGATTTTAAATGGAAAAAGCACAGCCAAAGCATTAGTTTGTTTATATGAAGATATTTATTTTATTTGTATTATTTAATTATTTGATTTGGGATTTGTTTAAAAATTTCAAGTTAGTTTTATTATTTGACATATTTCAATTTCACAAAGAAATGTGCAGCATTTTGTTGGAGAAATAATAAAAGGACACCTTTTCAGTTATAATTGGTCTTAAATCTCATTTTGTTAAGAAAAATTGTGAGAAAACTGTATTGTGAAATCAATATCGTGAGTCGTATCGCATCGTGAGTTGAGTGAATTGTTACATCCCTATATGCTACTAGTTTTTGCTGTGGTATCAAAGAAG
>NW_015557156.1:519898-520759 GCF_001515605.1 Sinocyclocheilus anshuiensis
CAATCACTGAAGTTTTTAATCATGCTGATTTGTCCGCAGTGAAGTTCAGCCGATGACTTTTTTTTTTTTTTATTCAAGCTACTGAAATTCATTTTGGGCTACCAAAATCTGAAGAATGTCAGCCCGAAGGGCTACCAGCGATTTTGAAATGTTGTGAGCCCTGTGTAGTGTACATTACATTAATAAAATCTTACATATAGAAGTAATTCTTTCAATCACAAATGCTACAGCAATGAAACAAAATACAAGAATTCCATTCCACACAGTGGAAGTGCAGAATTGGTGCAGCCTACTTACAAACACAAATCTCATATTACAAAATACAGTTACATTTATTAAACCACTGTCTGCTACTGCTACATTTGATGTTCACTGATTGTATAAACTCGAAAAATAAACACCTTTAAACACCATTCTAGTAGGGCTGTGCGATTAATCGAAATCGATTTGAGACGTTGCGATTTCCTAATCGCAGAGCCTGCGATATGGACACGATATTACTCTGTTCCAGAGCATATGCATGACTGCCAGCCCTGCCCTTGAGTTGCAGTCTTACTAACCAACAGAGTGAGCGCACCTCCGTTCTCCCCAATCAGCACTGCTCTAGCCAACTGCGTAAACACCCACCATTTAAAAAAAAAAAAAAAATTCCGGAAAGCGGGACGGGAGAGAGACAGAGTAGGATTATGGCGTCTACTGGGTCAGATCGATAGTTAGGCAAATTAAAACTAAAGAAAAACGTATGCAACTTAAGCTTCGAAATGACAGACAACGAACAAAATAGGTAATCTGCGAGAGCTGCGTCACAGCGCATATCAAAAGCTCCCTTATCTGTTCTGTTTTCAGTACTGGAGAATAAAA
>NW_015557156.1:520868-521320 GCF_001515605.1 Sinocyclocheilus anshuiensis
TATTACTCTGTTCCAGAGCATATGCATGACTGCCAGCCTTGAGTTGCAATCTTACTTGCCCTGGGCAAGAGTGAGCGCCCCTCCGTTCTCTCCAATCAGCACTGCTCTAGCCAACTGCGTAAACACCCACCATTAAAAAAAAAAAACAGAAAGCGGGAGAGAGACAGAGTGGATTATGGCGTCTACTGGGTCGGATCGATAGTTAGGCAAATTAAAACTAAAGAAAAACGTATGCAACTTAAGCTTCGAAATGACAGACAACGAACAAAATAGGTAATCTGCGAGAGCTGCGTCACAGCGCATATCAAAAGCTCCCTTATCTGTTCTGTTTTCAGTACTGGAGAATAAAAGATACATTCTTAGATGTTTCTGTTAGTACATGAACGTTATCTTACACATTTTATCTCCCCAACAGATTAATTTGAAATAAGTTTATAATGCATGTTCGCTAT
>NW_015557156.1:521762-524352 GCF_001515605.1 Sinocyclocheilus anshuiensis
GCGAATCCCGCGTCACGGACGAGCCGTTCATGCTTGCCGCACTCACGCAGCCTGTCTCATAATGCTCGGTTATACTCGCACCCGGCTCCGCAAACCTCCACGAGCGCATCTGGCAGTATGGACGAGGCTTGACACACGCGCACAACCTGTGTCGACTCGCGCCTGGCTCCGCGTTTAAAACAAATGTCGCAATCGCAATATCTGTCAAAAAAATCGCAATTTGATATTTTCCCCCAAATCGCACAGCCCTACTTTCTAGTGAAAATTAAATTGAGAGTTAAAAGATTAAATTATTCAGTTGTAATGGAACACACTAACATCACTGCCAAACACAATCTTAATCTGTGACACACAGCTGCCCACTCCAATATCCAACTGCCCCAGATTTACTAAGAGATGACTTAAAGATTATGACAGTGGTAGAAAAAAAAATACAGTTGACTGAATCAGAGAATTACATCTCCTGATCTTGCCTTACAATCAACCACGACCTCTCCGCTTCATTGAGAAAAGAACCAGTAAGAAAACACAGAAAGCATTTGAAAAACCTCCAACTGCTCAAGAACAGGAGTGATGGGGCTTACTTTGTATGATCTCCTGCTGTGATGGACAGAAGCTTAGTATTCACAGCCAATGACATATGATAAAAACAGAGCACTGTATACAAAAAAAATGACTCACTAATTCTTTCAACACATCTAAATTACTTCTGGAGTAACCTTGCAGTTTAGTAGTAACTGAAGAACACAGCGTCTGATGGATGTATTACAGGGCTCTACAGTGCGACCATTTCAGTCGCATTTGCGACTGAAAACTACTGCGTGCGACTATAAACATTTTTTTAGGAGCACCAGTGCGACTGACCCGATCATCATCATACTTGTGATTGCGCTCAGGGGAGCTTCAAATGTTTCTACGTGTTTTTGCAGCGTTGAGTAATGTATCACAGACATATCTCACGAATCCTTTCATAAGCAAAGTGAGAGATTCATTGCGCAGTGTAGAGAGCTTCGTTGATTATAGATGTGAGATCGAGATGAACTAAGATGAGTGCCAGCTTTTAATGATTTTTAAAGGAGTTTGTAAATGTGATACTGATTTAATACAATACAATTCAATAAACAAGAAGTTAATATTAAGTGACTTACATTGTCTGACTATAACACTATTGTCTGATTTTGCTCCATTTCGTCGTTGAAAATAGTTTGAAACAAAGTCACAGCTCAGCCGCTGCGCATCTATATTCTAACACAGCGGTGTCTCGTTTATGAATGAACTGCATTTTTAAACGAATCTTGTGAGTCAGTGATTCATGATTACCAATTCAATCTTTCATTTCTCCCTTTATTATACACCGATCCACAACTGGGGCAAGACAAACTCAAGCCCATCACAGTGAAATACAAAAAAAATGCAGCGTTTTTTTCTTTCCATTCTCAGGGCTTATCTGAAAGCACCAGATGCGGCAGAGAAAATTTATTTATCTCTCAGAGTGGAAAAATAAACTGAAATATAATAGACACCGTTGGAAATAGTGACCATTCCATTTCTGCCTCTCTACATCACATGATACTATGAAACACAAAGTACAGCCAATAACATTAAAGGTTGGCTGAAACTGCTAGTAAGTTCAAATTCTGCTTTAGGGTTTAGGAAATCTTGAACTGCTAAAAATGGAAAAAGGTGGAGCATTTGTCTGCTTATTTGAACAACGTGGTGGTCTCATCTAACAAAGCAAGTGCTTAACAAAGATTGAGAAAACACAACACACCGTATTTATTTTCACTGCAAAAATTCTCAGCGGAAATGCAGGATTCAAAAATGTTATTTCTGTAACACATGGAGACACTGAGACATCAGAAGGAATATTTGTTATGTCTTACCTTGAAGCATGCATCTGTAGGCAGATTCAGAAATGGCGTAGATATGAGGTGGCATTTCATGCCTCTTCTTGCCCCTGTACATCTCGATGATGTTCTCCGAGTATATGGGGAGGTTTTTGTATGGGTTTATGACCACACAGAAGAGTCCTGAGTATGTCTGCACAGACAAGAACAAACAAAAGGGGGGAAAAAAAAATCAACACTTAACTGGCGGTCAACCGATATGGGTTTTTAAAAGAAGCTGGACAAACAGCATAAATATAGAATATATACATACATTTAATAACATTCAATTATGTAAACAAAACAGTTTAAAAACATTGAACACATACGTGTTCATAACCAAACCCTGCAACTTGACATAAATCCCAACATTTTCAAATAAAAGAACCACAAAAGCGATTAAACATATAATGGCAACCCTCTACATTGCGAGTAAATCACTCGCATATGCGACAATCTTACTCTGGGCGACAAAATGTTGTCTAATATTAGCCACTGGCTAATAAATTCTCAGATTTTACTCGCCAGTGTGAGTTGGCGGCTAAGTATAAGTTTAGCTCAGATATATTTTCACTCGCCGAACACTCTCTGACTGAGCGCTTCAGAGTTTCACTCTCCGCCAAGCAATCTGTGCTGTTTTTCAGTTCATCTGAATGGATGTGCAACGCACCTGTATTTAACGTACCATAAACTCTAGTGTGAAG
>NW_015557156.1:525715-525867 GCF_001515605.1 Sinocyclocheilus anshuiensis
CCACCACCAGTCCGAAGTTCAGTTAAAATGACTAATATGCATTTAAACATGGTTATCAAGTTTAAATTCTAATTACAGTTCTATCATTAAATAATATTGATTATCATATTATAATGCTTGACTGACTGATGTTAAGAGTGTACTTTCAGATA
>NW_015557156.1:527667-530133 GCF_001515605.1 Sinocyclocheilus anshuiensis
TTTTTTTTTTTTTTAATCAGTCTGGCGAGTAAACAAAAATATTTACTAGCCAATGGCGATTCAATTGCCAAGGTGTTCGTAGAGGGCTGAATGGTAACTCTTTGTCTTATTTCTTGTAAAGCCACGAAATAAGTATTAATAAGTAAATAAGTATCTCTATTTTACTTTACTTGGGTTAACATAGGGATGCACGTTACTGGATTTTTGCCGATATCCGATATGCCGATAATTTTTTACTAATTTTGGCCAATAGCCGATGCCGATATATAATTATTTTTAATTTTGTTTATTTGTTAACTTATTTTAAATTATTTGTTAGCATTAAATAAACAAAGTTTTTTTAATTACAGTACATTGAAGATTTGAAAATAACTATAAATAAACTGTATATTAATCACTGCATTTTTTTTTTTTCCAGAAAGATGCAGTGGTAACCTTAACATTTTATTTTATGATTTAACATTTGTAAATGGTCTAAAGCAAAAGAGTTGTAAAAATTCTGAAAATCTTTTAGAGCTCATAATTTGTTTAAAAAATATAACATTGCACATTAATGAACAAATCAGTATATATAAAATTATTTAATTTAAGTGTCATGTTTGTGATTTTTTTTTGTTCATGTAAGCTATAGCTTCTGACCTTTAAATCAAAATATATTCATGATTTTATGGCATGAATTACTGCTTTATTTAATCAGAAACAGTCTAAATATTATTTGTGTACTTTGCTTTCATTTTATTAGAAGTATGCCAACAGCGCCCCCTATGGAATTAAAACTCCTTACTGAGAGGGCTTTAGGACCCGGGGGAGGCTGCCACTGCTGCCAATGCACGTGCTATTACTGTAGACTATCACACACTGAACGCAACATTTTGTACGTGCATTCTCAGTTGAAAAGCAGCGATTCAAAACAGTGAATCCAATCACCATTCAGGCAAAACTTTGCTTCAAGAATGAGCCACAATGCTGACATGATCTAATCGTTAGCACACCCTGTGCTCATGTGAGTTAATGTATTCCTCTTATCGGCAAGACATATCGGCATAATTTTTCATATCGGGCCGATGCCGATATTTACATTTAAAGCCATTATCGGCCGATTCTGATATTAGTCCGATAATATTGTGCATCCCTATTTTAACAGTAAATCTAGAGTTTGTATAATCATTCAGGGATTTCTGAAACACAGAGTCCAGAGTAACTTGTGAAATATCCTAGAATTATAGTTTTTCCCCATTCATACAGTTTAATCTTTTTCATTCTGAGCATAATCTGTATTTGGGGAAAGCATCCATAAAATGTAAGCATCTGAAGACACTGTACAGACTGACATGGTTCTTAAGTAAGAGTCACAGCATTATAACTACACCACTCCATCTCCAGCTGAGACATGGTTGATTACACAGGGCACTACACTTAGTATTCACTGCACAGCAACATCAACTGCATCATCAGCTGCTATTATCTTTACAAAAAAATGACAACAGGTTGACAAACAGACAATGACATGAACTTATCAAGAGTTATAAAATTAAATTTAAGAAATTAAACATTACGATTTATAAAATGGAATACATATGTTTTTAGATGTGGTGAGTGATCTCTTAAAATACACTAATTTACAGTGTCACACTGTAGAACAGTAAATCTGAAAATAAAAATAATATTATGTTTAATGAGTCTCTAAAATTCGAGCTTTAATTTCAAGAAAGTTTGAGCCAAAGTTTGAGACTAGTGTAACCTTTTATATGTTTGGTTGACTATTTTATTTTGATAATGAACAGACTGCGATGTAAGTTTGAATTGCTAGAATATGTGTGGGGTGTGCGCATGCGGTGCCGGCGCGATCGAACTCAATTTTTAGAGTAAGATATAATCCGCAAAAGTGTTTACTTTTATTTTTGCACACTCACAATAAAAACAGAAGAGTTGTGATTTTGTAAAATAAAGCAAACAAACAGAATGTGCGTTGTCATCCTTTTCTTTCCGTGAACTTGTTTATGGAGCACCGCACCACACTTCTGTTTTAAATCTGTTAGCTTAATTATTTAAGCCAGATATATTTCGCTTTTTTTTTTTAATGAAAACAATTTGTTATTTTCATTTAGGCCTATTGCTTACATAGGCTATACACTTTCCTTAAAGCATCCCATTTTGTCCCAGGGCTTGAAAACCTGTGCCCTAGGCTAGTTAGGTCCATGCAGAAACTTGTGAACGATGCTCTTAGTTGTGGCATCACCGTTTAGTGACATCATTGAATGCTCCGGGAAAACGTATAGTCATTTTAGTTAAATCATGGGTTATTTAAGGAACAAAATTAATGAAACATGGACAGTGGCCACAAATTAATAAGTCGCAGGAAGGAATTAACAAGTTGTAGGAATGAATAGCCTATCTTCAAGCGCATCATTCTGCACACCGGATGCGCACATTGTAAGCGCTTCGTGTTAAAAACTGCAAAGCACA
>NW_015557156.1:531389-532020 GCF_001515605.1 Sinocyclocheilus anshuiensis
TTTTGTGTTTTGCTTTGGTACCGAAATTGGTACCGAGAACCGTGGATTTTCACTGGTATTGGTACCGAATACTGAAATTTTGGTACCGTGACAACACTATTTGACATATTAAAGGCACAATATGTAATTTTTCGCCGCTGGAGGGCACGTATTCAAAATAAACAAAGAATCAAAGGCGTAGTTTGATGACGTTGTGACTGAGTGTGGAATCATGGGAGTTGTGGTCTTCATCCCCACAGCCGATGCAATCCGACGGGACTCGAGCAGAAAACATGTTCATGGATGAGCTAATGATTTATTAACGTAGTAGAATGAAGCAGGGTGAGGCTGCTATTATATATATATATAATCTGTGTGTGTGTGTGTTACGACATAACGAGGTCATATTCAGCAACCAATGAAACCGAACGAATAGCGTTGAAACAGGAAGTGAAGTAAACAGAAGAGAATGACAAAATAACGATCCACATAACAGAACATAAACCTGACAATAAGATTGTTAGGCTATAATATAATAATGTTTAATATCGTTCGGTATCGATAATTATTGACATTTTTTATAACCTTTTTTAAAAACAAAAAGCAATAGAAAAAAATGTTTACATTTAACCACTGTATTTTTAAATTAACT
>NW_015557156.1:532721-533340 GCF_001515605.1 Sinocyclocheilus anshuiensis
TCCTCGAATCCGACTGGACAAGAGACTTTCTATTGATATTTCCACCTGCGCGCGTTCTAGATGGGGTGTCAGTCAGTGCAGTTACAGTGTTGTGCCACAAGGAGGTGGAAAGGGACTGTCTTTGAGTGAGTCTTTAAACCGTTCATTCAACTACACGTTCAAAAACACTGATTCATTCAAAGAGAGACTAAATGAAAAACGCTGTTGAAATCATTTTAACTGAGCGCCACGTTAGAAGGCTCAGCTGACCAATGCGTCGATGCCAAGACAGAGATTTGGCTTTCCTTGGACATAATAACCGTCTCAGCTATTCAAAACTGGGATTGCTATACCAGAAAAAAAGGGGGGACCAGTATCTTTGCAAAGGGTCTAATTGGTTATTGGGTGTAAGTTCTGCAGTAAACGCAAAAAGGCCCAAAACAGTCTAAATTCCTTTTCCAAATGTGTATTAAACCATTTTCACTCCATAGTTACAAGCAACAATTTATAAAGCACCAACAAACAACCTCACCCAGGGCTGACAAAAAGAATAAAAATAAGCAATGAAACAACATCCAGTGGAAACGTGCAAAGGCTTGAATACGAAATGTCCCATAATCTGTAGATTAGACAAACCAGT
>NW_015557156.1:533420-555089 GCF_001515605.1 Sinocyclocheilus anshuiensis
AAAAGAAAACACGCAAAAATCGCGGTTGCTGCGGTTCTTGCATTCCTCTGCGGTTTGCTCGTCAATAGCACAGTATTGCGATATTGCGGTTATCGCGACAGCCCTATGTTTTACATAAAATGCACTTAAATGGAAACAAGGAAACGAGGCTAAATATAACTTTTGATCTATAGAAACTGCATCTTAATGTAAGAATTTTTTTGATATTTGTACTTGAAATAAGACAAAAATACATAAGAAAAATACCTAAGAAAAGCATTTTTGCAGCGTGAATGAATGAATGAGGTACATCGCTTACGCTTTAAAAAGTGGGAGACCGTAAGAAACTCTGGGTTTACCGAAGAAAACCTGCTCCCGAACAGGTTAGGTTCACAGAGTAAGTTACCACGGTAACTGAGTATAAGTTATCTCTCTTTCAGAAACGGGCTTGACCTACTCTGCTTTCTCGGGTTTGACAAACCTCCCATTCTGAAACAGAAAACCCAGAGTTTCCCTCATTTCAGGGTTAACATACTCAGAGTTTTCACTTAACCTCCTTTCTGAAACGGGCCCCAGGGTGGCCTATAGTAGATAACACATGCATAATTTCTGCAATAAAGTTTGCTTTTATATTTACTCAAATAATTAGAAATAAATAACCTGAAACTGAATCGATTTGAAAAAAAAAAAAAAATCTGAACAGAACAAGCATTTTTGTGCAAGCTATGCATACAAGTTCTATCTAACAGCCGAAGTTTGTGGCAAAAAAAAAACATTTATTGCATATTCAAATGCATATCACTAGTTTAATATGAGAATTTACTGAATGCCGACCCTATATAAATATAGAAATATAGAATTTGGCTTTCAATTATTAGAAAAACTTATCAGCTGACACAGATCATTAGAAAATGTTAAATTCCAGCCAGTAATATTGGCCGTAATATAAGCCTGGGCGATAAAACGGTATCGATATTTACCGACGGTACACCTTCTTCGATATCAATAGAAAACATGTTCGATATAGCGCATGATATAGGCACGTACTATGAGTGACGCACACACAAACACGAGCACATGCTGAAATGAGTGCTGTGCCTGCCTGTGATGAGGAGATTGTGAATAAATAATGAATATTGGTCGAATTTAAAATAAACATTTGCATTTGAATGTTAGGTGTGCATCAGGTGGCGTCATTAGTGGCGCGCAAGATGCGGTGATGTTAGTGACGTTGTTGCATTTTAATGTTTTGTTAGTCTAGCCCACGAGACGCGCCGCTGCTGTTATTCATTCAAAATATTAGAGAAATATAGAAGCTCAATGCGGAGAAGTTCTTGAATGAGTTAAAACCAAAACCAAGCCATTCACACAGAACGCATATTCAGTGCATTTTTTTAGACAGACAAATATGACTGCTGCACTCGCGTCTCACAGTAGAGATGCATTGAAAGCCATGCAAAGTTAAAAAGTTTAAACTTTTAGAAAACACGTCACAAATTTGTGGAAGTTTATTCCTTTTCACTGCGTCTCATATGTTTTTAAATGCAGTCTGTGTGAATGGCGCTTCGGCTCTTTGGATTAAGCAATGCATAAACACATTATGCTGTTTTGTTCATAATTGTTTATGCAATTTACGAAATTATATTTGATTTTTATAAGTTAATTTAGATGTAATGCACGTTTTTATAGTTACTTCCTTGCGTTGACAATTTAAATGCGTTGCATTATTTTGCTCATTGCGCCCTCCTGTGGCCTCGGGAGACATTAGACCTATACAATAAAGACCTATTTAATCTGCATATAAAACATTAGAAATGAGATATTTGTTTAATTTTTATTGTGTTTGATTGTTAAAACAAAACATATTTGTTGTTTGTCTCAATAAATTGTGTTAATTATAAATACAGTGGTTAAATTTAAACATTGTTTTAAAAAACATTATAAAAAAGTTAATAATTATCGATACCAAACGATATGAAACATTATATCGTTGATATATTTTTTAGCTATATCGCCCAGCCCTACCGTAATATATCGGTGGACTGCTAAAAAGAATGTAATAAGATAAAATTGTTTATGAATTTAAGGTATCTTTTCAAGAAGGGACAATGAAAACTCCTCACATTAAGCGTATAGAATGAAACAGAATGAAGGTGTTTCTCTTGAGAAATGCTGGCATGCTTTCACTGCCAGAGCAGCTGTCCTGCAGCGAGCCTGCACTTCATTACAGAAGACATTTACAAGATATTAACCCTGTCTTTCAAGCTGTTTCATATACGAGGCTATAACTGAGAGCAGCCAGTGTTTGTTTGAATGTTCCGCCACTGCTGGGTGATCCAGACACATAGTGAGGGGGCAAGTCAGGGGAGAGGTAATTCCTGTCTGCCTGCTGAATGGTCCTTCTATTAGGGGTGTCGAAATTAATTGTTTCTTCGATGCATCGCGATGCAGACGAGGACGATACGGTATCGGTTCAGTAATAGACCAACCGATTATAACGTACTGACGCTTTTCTGACATCATTTGTCGCATATGTGCTTTGTCGCGGTAGCATACATTAGGCACGTTCGGCTTGAAGCGCCGCTGCGCAGAATGATCAGTGTATGACCAAGTACCGCGAGAGGGATAAGAGAGCAGACGGATCCTTATGCTTTCGCGGTTGATGTCATACACTCATCCTGCGCAGCGCTGCTTCAAATCGAACACGCCTAATGGCAGAGGGAGGCGAGACGCGAGTGCGAGTAATTAAAAATGCTCCAATTATGCTGACCTATGTCGACCTATACTGTCCTATCTAAATAACGGCATAAAACACCATAAATAAACTTTAAAAAAAAAAAATGCTCCAACTACTTTAAAAGCCGACATCTGGACACATTTCGGCTTTTATGAACAACCTGAGCACGACCTGGAGAAGACACACGCTGTGTGTAAACCATGTCACGCACAAATAAAATATGCAGAGGGTAATACCCATAGATATGTATAGATGCCCTATTCAACCGCTCCAGTGTCATGCACAATGAAATATGTAGGGAGTAGGGATGGGCAAATGAAGCCTCGTGAAGCACTGAGGCTTTCCTCTGACTGTTTCGGGAAAAGATTCAAAGCTTTGAGTGTCTCGAAAACAGCGGTATCTGGTGGTTCATAAAAAATATAGCAGCCAAAAGCCTGTGAAAGACGCTCCGTAGGACGAGGCATCTACCACATATTTGTCTAAAATGTAACTGAAAAAAGTCAGAACTAAAACTTATTCGTAAAGTAAGATCTGGGGGATCAAACATTTCGACATTCAAAGTGAATCGCGCACGTGACTGGACAGAAAGTGAAGCTTCACTTGTCATTGGTCACGTGATTTCTATGACAATTAACAACACAACACAAGTTTCGAATTGAGGCTTCATCTAGCACGTCATTTATTCTCGACACAAGCTCCGATGCCTCGGTTCAAATGTCACATCACTAGCAGGGGGTAATACCACTAACTTAAGAAACCAGGTCAGGTACAGTTCATATATCTGACTGCTTGTATTTATTGACAAAATTGTATAAATGTGAAGTAAAAATGAAAACTGAGGATGCAATGCATTGTCAATGCATTGTGATGCATCGTGATATCGAATTGAACTGAATCGATGACATGATAATCGTAACCGAACCGAACCGTGAGACCAGTGTAGGTTCACACCCCTACCTTCTATAAGTAGACATATATATATGGGTGTGGAGGAGTTTCGGGGGTGCATTGAGGACAGATTTGTCTACATCCCACTCCCAACTCCCCACTAAATAAAGCCATTCTGCCAAACTAGATCACAGGCCAGAACAATAGACTTGGGGACTCAGGAGACTTGTGGCTGGAAAGTGGTTTCTCTCCAGCATCATTCTCAATGTTTGTCAGGCTACATATTAGTGTTGTCAAAAGACCCGGTATTTCGGTACCAAGTCGGTACTAAAAAAATGAAAACGTTACGGTACCAGGTTTTTTTAAGTACCGGTGGGACCGAGTACCCGGTCAACCCGGTTCTTGAAGCGCTATCCGAAAGCTATCCTCTTCCAGTGTTGCCAAGGCTGCTTTAACACTGTTGCCGCGGGTTGAAAAACGACCCCATTAACGTGATACTTAGCCCCTGGAATGCAAATTTTACCAGGGGAACCCCGCCAAAACATGCGTATTTTATCCTCGGAACGCAATTTTAACGGGGGACCCCTCGGAACGCGATTGGGCGGGTTTTGTTGTGAAAACCTGGCAACCTCTTCTTAAAAGCAGTGGCGACCTCAAGAGGAGGAAACGCATCAAACTAACAAAACACCCCGATCAAGTTCAAGCAGGTAAGTTTCAATTACATTTTTAATATTTAGAGCTTCTGTTATGAATATTATTCCATATTTAATTTGAATTTCGGATTGAAATAAACATCGCCGTTAACTACATATGGAAGAAAACAGCTTCCAATCTGAGCTATGCACAACGGCAATCATAAACAATTTAACATGCACTGAATAACTATAAAGCACTGCGTCAGTTATGAGTCATTATAAGACTATCCAACAAATAATTTGCCAGTTTATGGTTATTTATCTTATTTATTTGTGTTGTGTATTCATCATCTAAGAAATCCATTTGATCAGTCATGACCTTAAACCAGCCTAATTTGATAGAGCTTCTTAAGATTGACTAGTTGTTCCGGCAACCTAACCCATACACACTAGCTGATTTTGAGTATCCCTGTATAATTTTAGCATGTTATTCCCAAATAATAATTTGGAGTTTTTTGGAAGAATTTACATTAGGTTTGTGCCGATAGAAGATAGTATCGTGTAGGGGTGGAACGGTTCGCGGAAAAAAATCGAACCGTACGGTTCTCCACACACGGTTCGGCACGCGCTAGGACCGCGGTTCAACTTAAATCTGACAACACATCTGTAATATGGTTTGCTATAAATAACACGTAAAACAAACAGGGTTCGGCTAATGTATGTTTCTGTTGATGAATGCGTATTCTGGCTTCCCAGTACATTACAACAACAGCGATGGAAAAAAAAAAAAAAACGTGGACAAACCATTCACTCTTGTTCAATGCGAATGCCGTATGCTGGAATATGAGCAGTCATTTATTATGTCATCACCCGGGTGCTGATAGCGCCTAATAAAAGTGACAGCACTATTAATCAAACAGCAACAAAGAATTCACTCATACAGTGAAATATGCAATGCTGTTTTACATTTCATTACGTTATTAAATTTCTATACCTAAAAACTAATGTTAGACCTACCAAAAAAAAACAACTGAAAATCACTGTTTATTTTATTTGGATCTTTACTCTATTGTATTTATTTGTGCTGTTGCTTGTAGTTATATTTATTTTCTTTATTTTTATTTGACAGTATAGTTTTTCCCTAAACATAGCACATACCGAGTCATACTGAAACCGTGACTCTAAAACCGTGATACAAACCGAACCGTAAGTTCAACCGTTCCACCCCTAGTATCGTGTATCGAAAATAGACAGATATCGCCTGTGGCTGATGCCTTTAACGATAGCAAAATGATTATTCTTATTTTTATTATTATTATTATCAGGCTAGTAATACTATCTAAATAATATTAGAGTTTATTTGTTCCATTATATTTCTTTTTCCGCATTTTCACCGTGTTGCACGTTATAACCAATCACACACGATTATGTTGAGCTTATGAATGCAATGGCCAATCAGAGGTGTTCAGATGAGTTATCGCTGAAACAGCGGAGTTTTGTTGTTCAGTGCACGCTGACTGAATTCTGACCTGCGAATTCTCTCATCATAAACAAAAAAGTACAGATGTACGTGCAATGTAAGTATAAGAGATTCACTCATCATACAATGTAAACAGCTTCACTGATTATAACGGGAGTGTTTTTTAAAGTGAATATACTCATAAATCAGTTATGATGTTCTTTGGTAATGTAAATGTTATTTGCTCATTTTATGTAGCTGCTTTTTGAATAACGGAGTAAACGTAAGCTTTATGATTAGTAACTTACAATTTTTCTATTAAATTGTTATCATGTTAAATACAAATTCAGTCATATTAAAGGGATACTCCACCGCAAAATGAAAATTTTGTCATTAATCACTTACCCCCCATGTCGTTCCAAACCCCTAAAAGCTTCTTCGTCTTCGGAACACAATTTAAGATATTTTGGATGAAAACTGGGAGGCTTGTGACTGTCCGATTGACTGCCAAGTAAATTACACTGTCAAGGTCCAGAAAAGTATGAAAGACATCGTCAGAATAGTCCATCTGCCATCAGTGGTTCAACCATAACGTTATGAAGCGACGAGAATACATTTTGTACGTGAAGAAAACAAAAATAACGACTTTATTCAACAATTTGTCTCCTCTGTGTCTCTCCGCATCACCGTAGCGCCATTTTGGAGAACAACCACTGAACGCAAGCAGCGTACTCTATTCTGTTTATAAACCTTATATAATTAAAGTTGCTTAAACAATTAGAAAAAAAACAGCATCATGCATATATGTATAGTTTAATACAAAGGACCGAAAACCAATCACAAAGAGTATTTTCTTCATTTAAAATCATGAGATGCAGTGGGATGGGGAAAAACCGCCATAAAGTCTTGAGACATGTTTTTAAAAAGTTGAACTTACATTAATTTTTACATGGCTTTCTAAACATGCGGCTCTCTTGTGCGAGATGCGAGTGCAACGGTGATAGATGTCCCTCTAGAAAATGTGATAAATATGCGTTCTGTGTGAAAGGCTTGGTTTCGGTTTTAACATAAACGACATCATCTCAGCATTGATGTTCTCTTTTTCCGCAATATTTTGAATGAACAACGTAGCAGCGCCGCATCTAGTGGGTTCAATTTCTGCATTTCGTGCACCACTGATAAGGCTGCCTGATGCACACCTAAAATTTTTGCATTCGAATGTGGATTTTTATTTTAAATTCGACGAATATTCGAAATTCAACATTTTTTTGACAGCCCTACTTGACAGTGTAATTTACTTGGCAGCCAATCGGACAGTCACAAGCCTCCCGGTTTTCATCCAAAATATCTTAAATTGTGTTCCGAATACGAACGAAGCTTTTACGGGTTTGGAACGACATGGGGGTAAGTGATTAATGACAAAATTTTAATTTTGGGGTGGAGTATACCTTTAAAAACATTAGGCTGCTTTTAGCCTTACACTGGAGATGGTTCACTTTCCAGCAATGAAGCTAAGTAAATAAATAATTAAATAAATAAATTAGCACAATAATATATTGTATCGGCAATCTCACAGGCTGATGATAGGACGATATGACAGTTGAGCATATCGCCCAACACTAGCGTACAGTACAACTGATGTACTGTATATCTAACTGCCCATATTCATCGCTCAGCTCACACATCGCTTTGACTTATGTCATTTTTATTTTAATTAGTTTGTTCACAAGTTGGCAGCAAACGCCAGGGCCATTGTTTCACAGTTGAAAAAGAAATGGTTCTGTTGGAAAAACAACAACAATAACAACAACAAACCACTGGAGATCACAAAAACAACAGACACAACTCCAGTTTAAACTAGTACTAATGACATTTTATCGGTCATAACTTCTGAAGATAAATAGAGATGACACCAGACAAGAAATAAAAAATGTAGTGCATCAAAACTGGCTTTAGGCTTTATGTGTAAAATAAAGTAGGTAGACTTCCTTAACCGGAAAGGTTTACTCAATGGAGATATCGGTCTTAACATCCTGGCAGAGTTCTTACAAAAACACAAAAGATTCAACAGTTTGTGATCCGATTTTACTCATTTTTCAAATCCTGTCAAAATCTGTGAAACCTAACAAAAAAAGGAAATGAGTCAACTGATTGTTCTGCATCTCTCATGTTATGCAAGAAGCCTCTCATCAAAACACCAAAACTGTATAGCCTAATATCCGAGGATACTACAATGGTCTCATCATTCTTACTTTTTTAATTCTGATAATGGAGCAAAACAAGCCACAACTACATATTCCAGTACATTTAATTTCCCAATGTAATGGAAATAGCGGCAGATCATTTCTTCTGTATGTGACATACATCCGAGTGAAATGGATTATTGAAAAAGAAAAAGAAAAAAAACAGTAAGGTGGGGACTTGGTTCAATTCAGCAGTTGTTGATTGGATCTGAATGAAGTTTGCAGTCTACTGTAAGATAGGAGCTGGGTTTAAGCAGAAGAAATGAAAGCATATGTTCAGCATACGACACAAAAAAGAAAGAAGTCTGACATTTCGCTGAAAGATCAAGGTGTGGTTTTTCAATTAAAAATTACAAGCTCAAAAAAAACGTTTTAAAACCAAAGAAAAAAAAAATCATTTTATGATGAATATATAGAACTGGAAAATATTTGTTTAAACAAACCCATAAAGAGAAATCAAGTCTAACGTGTCATCGCCCATCATGCTATTCGAGAACAGAGGGGCGTGGGAAGGCAGAGAGAAATGCAGCAACTCCACGGCTCTACCCACACAGCAGATATGAGAGCACATACCACACACCAGCCACGCACAGGAAAGAATATACAACCTTTAAGTAAATATATAACATTATGCTTCCATTTTGTGGGCTATATTTCTTCAAACATAAACATTAGCCAACAGTAATAAGGAAGCTGAGAAATTTGAGGAATGCAGGTGCTATCAACAATCAGTCTGACATCTTGACATCTCACAGATATTACAAGCCAGCTGCAGCTCGATGCCAAACACAAAGGTCCTGTTATAAAACTTCAGGTTTTACTAGGCCAAGCATGGGCCTCTACAGCTAATTACTGTAGCCTATAAGATGGGAGCACAGCAACCACATGGAACAGAGGCTTAAATACCAAAAAATGCAGGGAACTAGCCTTACAATCCAGCCTGACTATTTTCCACTAAGTGGTTATGGGAGAGTGGTCTGCACTCTCTCATCACTGTGTAAAATGACAACAGCGCCTGCTTTCATAACGCCTGAAGTGCGGCCAATCGAGATGATCTCTGTTACCGACAACCTAGAAAAGCTTTCAATGTTGGGAAATGAAAAGTTAAACTGGATAAATTCCATCCAGTGTTTTAAAGGATGTAACTGGGTGGTAATATCAACAGAAGTGTGAAGACAAGTGGCTGCTCTCATTGAGATTTCATAATGACCTCATAGCAGCTCCTTCACACTTGGGGAATGGAGGAAATGATGGGGCTACACCTCCAAACAGCTTGCTTCACACTCTCTTTGTTTGCAGAAACAAAATGCAGAAAATAAAAGTTGACTTTTCACCGAAATTAACAAGGAACATCATCAGATCAATCAATGATCAAAATAATCATTAGTTGCAGCCCTACTCCCAACGTAAACCTGCAAAAACCAAGGTAGAAAAGTCTGCAACTTGAAAGCAAATGTATTATCATCATCACACTTACATATATGAGCCCAGAGTAGTAGCGATCTTTCAAGTTGTGTAAAACAGATGCTTCATTCAGGCAGGTGAGTTCTGCCATATCCTCCACTTTGCTGAACTTGGGCGGGTTCATCTTCTGGATGTCATCTTTGTTCACCAGGGCCTTCTTGCCATTTTCAGCCAGCTCAACGAGCACCTCCTCTCCACGTTCCTCTCGGATGCTGGCCGCCTCGAACCCATGCCGTTCAGAAGGAACCCACACCAGCTTCTTGGCCGTCCAGTCTGCCTGGTTAGCTGGGTTGTAGACCATGGCCCGATCCACAAAGAGGTACCGCTCTGGGTCCTCTTGCCCGCTCCGTTGCGCCATCTCCGGCATGAGGAACTAAAAATAGGCCACCTGGAAAAAGAGTTAAGAGAGAGTTAGTGATGGAAGAGCAGAGATTCACTTCAAATTTATGCGATATGACACAGCCGTGGCATAGGAGTATAAAGGGTCAATATTTCATTGGTTTTACATGGATATAGCCGAGAACATTCAATTTGCAAATACTATGCAGCATTCAATTCATCTATGGTTAACATTTTAAACCAGTCCTTATTGTAAAAATAAAACAGCTGTAGTAGTTTTTCTGGCATACATTCATAAGATACAAAAATATTAAACTACTGTGTGGATTTATATCTCACACCTTACTAGTCCACTATTAGTTAACATTCGTCAAATACTGCATTTTTGGAACATGCAGCTAGACAAAGTTCATACTGTCATGAATCAGCTGCGTATAAAACATTGTCTGAATCAGTTTACACATACTAGTTAATGTAAGTTTAATATGTATCACCTCCAGTGGCCTTTCACAGTCGCATTAACAAAAAAACAACAACCTCATAACAGCAAGAGCCAGATGGTCTCGGTCTACTCTGGCCTACAACTGGACTAAGAGTTAACGTTACTGTAATTTTCACAGAGAAAATAAAATAAGGTTAAAATAAGGCAAGCAGGGCAAAAAAATGGGTCATGTCTGTTATTTCACCGATGAGAGCCATTATACGCGTGATGAATCCCCGGTAACGTTAAACTGAAGCGGGACTCCAGGGCCGGACAGTCCTTCAAAAATTCATTCAATGATAAACCACCTCAAAAACACCATTCTAACGGTCACTGTCTCAAAAAATAATTTGAAATTATTACCGACAAATATGCCACATTAGTACGTATACAAATAAAGCGACGAGGTGACCGTTAACTGAGATAACACGAGCTGAAGTTCGCGCCTGCAAACCGGGAGCTGCACGCGACTCCTCCTCATCACCATCTCCCGTTATATGGCCCGTGGCGAGGCGGACAAACGTTTTATAAGTGCATTAGCCGACATACGGTGCTCGGGGCTACCCAAAGGAAAAGGATTGTTCAATTTGGAAATGTATTTATCTGCTTAAAAGAACCGCAATAACAAACTCGCTAACGTGGGCTAAGCGCTAGCTCTCCCCGCTGCCTGAAAAGTAACGTTAATGCGAAAAATAATCCGTTATACGGCAACGGGGGATAAACGGGCCAAAATGAAAAGACGCATGAACTTACCACGGGCTGTCAGCGATGAGACCTAACGTTACGTGCACGAAGAGATGAATTAGTTGCTATCCAGCGCGTCCAGTTTTTATAATCCAGTTCTTTTGAAAGTCGGCCAAATATTCCCTTGTTTCGCCCCTTTGCACTGATGCCGCTGTCCTCTCAACTCCTCAACCGAACTCAGCATCGCGCCCTCTTGCGCCCGCCTCTCCGTCGCCCTCCGGTCACACCCACCGGCTCCCTTACGGAACGGGGATTGGATTGTAACGAGCCTTGACCACAAGCTATTGGTTTGTTAGCATTACACCCCCCAGCAAAAAGTGATTGTTCATGCAAGCGTTCTTCTATCTAGCGGGAGCTGGATCCATAGAAACACGTTGGTTGCAAGGCCGTGAGCGTGAAATAATGACCAAAATAGGGCAGTGTATCTTTTTAATAGATGCAAAAGTACATGAACTGAACAATATTCAAAATTATGAATTAAAATTTGAATGTATAAAAACGGAAATAATGATAAATAATAGGCGAAATAATAATAAAAAATAACAGATACCAAATATATTTAATAGTAAATTATAATTATGAACCGGTGACGCATAGAAAATCTACCTATCTTGACGTTTACAACCTCATTCAGATTCATTTTCGAGTCGATTCTTTCGAACGGTTCGTTTCAGAGAACTGTTTTTAAACGATTCAGCAATTTACGTGATGAATTAACTACGTGTTCACCTGACACCCTGGCATCCCATTTTAACATACTCAGCTTTTTTAGGTTATTTATTTATTTAGTTATTTGTATCTGCTTCGTATGTGTGCTGATAAAACTGAACTAATAAAGTCAAGCTGTAGATATATTTCGAGTACAGTACATTGAAACTTTTCGCCACGTTGTCGTTTCGGAACTTGTACAGAATCAGTGAAAAGATCCGACTCCTATATGATTCGTTTAAAAAAAAATCCGAAATCTCTAGCATATCAGGGTAAATGATTAAATGGATAAAACAATTTCCTTACTAAAATTTTATTTTTAACTAAGTTCATGTATACCTGTCTTGCCACAGGTAAGTGGTTGCGGAATTAGACATTTTAGCTATTGCTAGTTTTAAGTATTGTCGTGGACGATTGTGTCTGGTCTTTGGCGTTTATCGATTTTAATAATAACATGTTTCAGTCTCTCTAGTAAACTGGAAGACTTGGATCACGCATCTGAATGAACTTCAACAGGGATTTGATAGTCTGGGCCGCACAGCGCCATCTGTTGTCATATAAAAAGAAACCCTACTTTTCCATTCAAAGGATCAACTTCTCCCTACTGGAGATAGAAATAAAGCGGTAGACATATAATTATCTGGTTTATAAATAGTACATCGACACAAAACCTTCAAAAAGTTCCTGTTATTTTCTCAGAGCTATTACAAATGCTTCGAACGTCTAAATGACTTACTCATAACTAACATAGAACTCAAATTAAACAACCCTAGTACACAAACTATACAAAGGCTTGGCATAAAGTGTGTGCATTTTTACAATTAACAATGACAATCTTAAAGAAAGTATATTCAAACTTATGTTTTATTTCATTAGTTGTAAAATAGTCCCATATGATGGTTCGTACTACAAAAACAAGATCGTGTCAAATCCAAACCTCCAGCCTCCTTTGCCACATAAACCTTTACAATCTGGAAACGGAACAAAAGTCACAATCATTTCAAAAGATGTATTGAACCAGCATCAACTAAGTCTCAAATAATAGGACTGATCCAGAAATGCTCTAGAGCCACTTCCCATCACCTCTCCTGAAATAACTGCACTGACTGGATTGTAAAATGACATTGGGAAAGCTTCTCAATCCAGTCCGAGCCTAGATTTGATCTGTATATCCAGTCAAACAGACACTCTATTGCTTGTAGAAGATTAAGTGATAATATGTTGGCCCTTGGCAAGTGGAAGTTATAACCTTTTTCAGTGGGTTGAAGTAGCTTTAGTGTATCTTGGACCAGAACTTTAACCAAATCCCTAATAAATCAGTTTCTAATATTAACTTGAATTATTACAATTTAAAATATGTTTGGAAAATCTCCCTGCATCGACAAAAGATAATTAGACATTAAAATGTGGAGGGAAAAAAAGAAAATGGGCAGGAATAAAGTATGACCAATACATTCCCTAATGTTATCTTCAAATGTGACACTTGTGGAAAGGGATGGCAGTTAAGAGAAAGACTTAATCTTCCCCTTTTTGAAAATGCTATAGCGTCACAACGATGGAGTGCTTAGGAATTCTATACACTGGATTCCAATTCTAATGCCCCTGTAAGTCATCAAATTCTTCACCCTAATTGTACAAAACTACTTCTCAGATAAGAGAGATGTTTTTCTTCAGAACCCTGAGAAATATCGAATTTGTTTCTTTCCCAAACCACTTAATCTAATGTAATGCAGTTTCAAATGAAGCTTTGGGCCAAATAAAGCATTTCAAAACAGTCACCAGTACATGTTGTTAAAAACGCAACTCTACAAAAGAATTGCGAAGCTTTTTTAATTACATTTTGAAAAAGGCATTGCGTTCCAGTTGAAATGTAAATGCTAGTTTTAAGTATTGTCGTGGACGATTGTGTCTGGTCTTTGGCGTTTATCGATTTTAATAATAACATGTTTCAGTCTCTCTAGTAAACTGGAAGACTTGGATCACGCATCTGAATGAACTTCAACAGGGATTTGATAGTCTGGGCCGCACAGCGCCATCTGTTGTCATATAAAAAGAAACCCTACTTTTCCATTCAAAGGATCAACTTCTCCCTACTGGAGATAGAAATAAAGCGGTAGACATATAATTATCTGGTTTATAAATAGTACATCGACACAAAACCTTCAAAAAGTTCCTGTTATTTTCTCAGAGCTATTACAAATGCTTCGAACGTCTAAATGACTTACTCATAACTAACATAGAACTCAAATTAAACAACCCTAGTACACAAACTATACAAAGGCTTGGCATAAAGTGTGTGCATTTTTACAATTAACAATGACAATCTTAAAGAAAGTATATTCAAACTTATGTTTTATTTCATTAGTTGTAAAATAGTCCCATATGATGGTTCGTACTACAAAAACAAGATCGTGTCAAATCCAAACCTCCAGCCTCCTTTGCCACATAAACCTTTACAATCTGGAAACGGAACAAAAGTCACAATCATTTCAAAAGATGTATTGAACCAGCATCAACTAAGTCTCAAATAATAGGACTGATCCAGAAATGCTCTAGAGCCACTTCCCATCACCTCTCCTGAAATAACTGCACTGACTGGATTGTAAAATGACATTGGGAAAGCTTCTCAATCCAGTCCGAGCCTAGATTTGATCTGTATATCCAGTCAAACAGACACTCTATTGCTTGTAGAAGATTAAGTGATAATATGTTGGCCCTTGGCAAGTGGAAGTTATAACCTTTTTCAGTGGGTTGAAGTAGCTTTAGTGTATCTTGGACCAGAACTTTAACCAAATCCCTAATAAATCAGTTTCTAATATTAACTTGAATTATTACAATTTAAAATATGTTTGGAAAATCTCCCTGCATCGACAAAAGATAATTAGACATTAAAATGTGGAGGGAAAAAAAGAAAATGGGCAGGAATAAAGTATGACCAATACATTCCCTAATGTTATCTTCAAATGTGACACTTGTGGAAAGGGATGGCAGTTAAGAGAAAGACTTAATCTTCCCCTTTTTGAAAATGCTATAGCGTCACAACGATGGAGTGCTTAGGAATTCTATACACTGGATTCCAATTCTAATGCCCCTGTAAGTCATCAAATTCTTCACCCTAATTGTACAAAACTACTTCTCAGATAAGAGAGATGTTTTTCTTCAGAACCCTGAGAAATATCGAATTTGTTTCTTTCCCAAACCACTTAATCTAATGTAATGCAGTTTCAAATGAAGCTTTGGGCCAAATAAAGCATTTCAAAACAGTCACCAGTACATGTTGTTAAAAACGCAACTCTACAAAAGAATTGCGAAGCTTTTTTAATTACATTTTGAAAAAGGCATTGCGTTCCAGTTGAAATGTAAATCGAGTGCTTCAAAAGAGTTAATAGATTCATCATGAAAGTACAAATTTGTTGCACTCGCTTATAGTCCAAATCTAAATGACATTTCTCCGCAACAGGGGGAGGCAGAAATGCTTAAACACAGGCTTCAACAGTGACTCTTGATCAAATCTGATGAGGATAAACAGTAGGGCGAGAGTGAAATGTTGACGTTTTCGGGAGAGGGTGGAGTTGAGTCGCCTCTATTTAGCTGCAACTTCATTCTCAGCTGGTTGGCCTGTAGCGGTCTCTGCAGTTTTGGAGGCCTATAACAAAAGGCATCAGAAAGACACTGATGGTATTCAATTATGCAAAATAACCAGAATTCCATGACAGTTTCAAAAGTTAAAATGCACCCATAAAAACCTGCATGGCTGTCATGCCTTTGTGCAGGCTGACGATGACTATTTTTCATATAATTATAATGAATGTTGACAGTCAAGCTCCAAAATGACCAAAGCACCATAAGTCTGAAGGCCTGTTCACACCAAGGATGATAACTATACTGATAATCCATAATGATAACTATAACAATATAAGCATCGTAAAACTATAATGAAACAATCTATGAGAATAGGAAGTCCATACCACAACTATAACAATAACGACACAGAGGAACGATATTTTAAAACACATTCAGAATGATTTTTTACCAGCTGATGAATAATAAACACACTGACAGCCAATCAGAATGCATCCTGCTTGAGCATGTAAAGATGCAGATGACATAACTGCAGGGATGCTTATGATAAACAGAATGTTAGTATGGATGCAATACATTTATCATTCTTGGTGTGAACAGGCTTTAATCCATAGATCCTGCATGCCATATTCCATTATCTGAAGCCATATAATAGTGATGTGGGAAACACAAACTAAAAATGTAAGAAATTTGCTGGAAATTTCTGTTGAACCTAGTTTCTTACAGGAGTGCAAATGATCTGTACAGAAATCGAGATTGCCATCTTTCTAATGGCTTAAAAGCTTCTTTCTTCTTGTTTCATTCTATTGAGCTTCTCATTTTGCGTTTTTTGTTCGGGAACAACATGAGGATTGTTCCTTCTTACAAAGGCCTCACCTTCTTTTTCTTCTTCTTCTGTGCTTTGCGACTTGCAGAACTCTGGATCAGAGACTGAAAATGACAGAAGAAGCCAAGACATCATGGTAGGAAAAACCTTCATTTATAGCAAATTGAAATAGAATAGATGGGTCTAACATACCTTCAGTTCAGGATCTTGAACATCATATTCAGACTTGTAGAGTTCCTCTTCAAATGGCCCACTGGTGATTCTCAAAGGCCCATTGGCCATCAGCAGCACTGTGAACTTAAACTGAGCCACAAATTCACCTAAAGACAGAAACAGGTGAAAAAGACAGATTTACCAGGTAAAGAAAGAAGAAATGCCGCAATGATAATGAAACTGACCTTCTTTCTCATTCAGCACACTAAAAGGCTGCAGAAGCTCATGTTTGGCACACTCCACCACTCCCAAACGAGCCTTTCCTTCATCCTCAAACGCCCTGCAGGACACAAAGTCTACTTTGTTTACCGAATCACCATGAAATCTAAACCATCGATTTTTCCACCACGTGTTAAAGTCATTATCCTAGCATTCTCATGTGATACTACAAATATAAAGCACACACGTCATCAAAAATCAACAGCATTGTTCTCACATCATTTGAGCCTGCTTCATTCATCGAAGAACAGAATATCTAATTCAGATGCACTTCTTGATTTAGCCAATTAGAAACCAAACAAATTGGAGGATAGTGCTGCTGCCCACCTAAGAGTGAAGGGCATAGCGTCAAAGCGCCTCTCCACCTCGCTGAAGAACATTCTCGAGGTCTTCATTTTCAGCCCATACTGCTTACTGGGGTCCCGTTTGTAGATGGTTGTCCTCTGACCGCCATCTCTTGCCTATTGGTGAAATCATACAGGTTAAATGGCCATTTGTCTCTACGGTATACAATCAAATCTATTTCATTACAACCATGCAGAACAGATTTAAAATGCCAGGTGTCATTCATAAACGTGTGAATACTTGCCTTTCCCTCTCCTGTGCTGATCAGCACATCCACGGCATAAACTTCATGAACTTCAAACTCTGCCTTCTCGTGGTCCTTCCTGTTATGAGACAAACAGTGGAGATTATTGTGCTTGCCCCTGACAATCTCTGTACTGATTGCTATTAACATGTTTCATATGTAATTGCTTGTTTCTTAAGTCAAAAGAATCCACCCATAAACTTTGCCAAGCAAAAATCTTATAGATAAGAAGCCATTTTTTAATAATACTAAAATACTTATCCCACCTTTAACTGCAGATATTGTAAGTAAGCCATTTGTTGACGACCAATTTTTCCAAAATGTATAAACACTGTGGCTCTGAGGTGTCATAAAATGTGCTTGCTTGGATAGAGATGTTTGAGAACATTAAGAAATTCAATATTCAGGTTTGTTTTATACCTTTGCTGATCTGTAGGGTTCTGGATAATGGTCTTTTCTCCATCAATAACATGTTGCTTTAGTTGATGGGACAGCATACCTATCCATGAACAAAAGAGAAGAACTGTGAATAACGGCACATGCACATATATGAACAATGGGCAGATCACAGTCAAGACATTCCTGTTGGCACCTGCAGGTACTTTGGGTTGTTTGTCTTTGATGTTGTAAATACAATTAAAGGGTTAGTTAAACTCAAATGAAACATGTTTAAGCTTCAGTTTATCATATTTGGTGTTCTTCATGTATGTGTGTTATTGATCAAGGTTTATTTGTGGATCTGTTCACTCGGATTAAATCACTCGATTCATATGGATCACTCTTAAAATCTCTTTATGAACTTCTTAATGCATCAAAGTTTTGGTTCCAAGGACTTTCAAAGTAGGGACAGAAATCTCTAGGTTTCATTCAAAATAACTTTTTGTATTTCAAAAACGAAAATAAAAATAGAATAATAGAAATAAACGAAAGTGTGGGTTTGGAATGACAGAATTTGATGACATTTTTGGGTGAACTGTCCCTTTAAAGGTGACATATAATGCCCCTTTTTACAATATGTAATTAAGTCTCTGGTGTCCCCAGAATGTGTCTGTGAAGTTTCAGCTCAAAATACTCAGCTCAGATCATTTATTATAGAAATTTGAAAATGCCTATTTTGAGTGGAAGCAGAAACACGCTGTTTTTCTGGTCTGTGTCTTTAAATGCAAATGAGCTGCTGCTCCCCGCCGCCTTTTCCAGAATAGAGCTGCGCCTTTACAGCTCGTACCTGCTAAAAACATATGTTTTGGTTCTGAAATCATGTGTTTTAAACCATATGAGTTTAAACTTCAGATATACCTAGATGCACCAGGGACCTGATTATAGCATGTAAAACCTGGAATAGTCCGATTTTCATGATATGTCACCTTTAAAGCAAATATCAGATATCAAGCCAGTCCCATTTTTGTACAAATAATGAGTTTTCATTCTCAGTTTTGCCGAGTAATGAGTTTACTAACCACCACACCTTCAAACTCCACAATACTCTCTGGATGGATAATGTTTTAATTGCGGTTGGGCTTTCCCGAATGATATAACAGCCATAACTCACCCTCAATTGGATTGCACTTGAATGACTGAGCAATCTTATTCCAGGCCTCTGTTACTTGAGTGTTCTTCAGAGGTAAATGGGGCAGACAAAAAAAGACAAAACACTTTTATATAAGACAGTTCTTAAGACATACTGAACTATTCTGTGCAATCTTGTGTTGAGGTGCTTTCAACTCATGTTCTCATAGATGTTTAAAATCTTCAATAGGGATGTAACGATTCACTCAACTCACGATTCGATTCACACTTTTGATTTCACGATTCGATTCACGATTAATTTTTTTTACAAAATCAGATTTAAGACAAATTATAAATTAAATGTGTCCTTTTATTATTGCTTAGACAAAATGCTGCATGTTTCTTTGTGAAATTGAAATATAATATATACTATAATAATATACTAATATAGCACTTGTAAATTATTGCTCTTTTGTTGGTTTTGATTGCTTCTATTGTCCTCATTTGTTAGTCGCTTTGGATAAAAGTGTTTGCTAAATAACAAAATTTAAATATAGGCTAATGTAAATGTAAATAACAAAACTAAATTGAAATTTTAAAACAAGCCCCAAATCAAATAAATAAGTAACACAAATAAAAGAAATCTCTCCATATAAACAAAATAAGGCTTTGTCTGTGCTCTTTCCATTTAAAATTAGAGGCAAACACTGCATTTTCATCATGATCCAAACAAAGATGCTGCATACATGCAACATGAGCAGTTTTTAATCTAAATTAAATTGTATAATTTCGAAATTTGAAGCAAAAACAGAATGGTTTGACTTCAGTTTTGTGAAACGATACATAAAAATATCTGCATGAAACAGAAACCGCAGATGAGCTGAATGAGATGCAGATTCATTCTCTGCCAGCAGGTGGCGCTTAAAGCATCAACCTTAACTATTTGCCTCTTTAATTGTGAAGTACGTACTAACCTGGTTGCCGGGTTTGACGAGACGCAAAGCTGCTTCCGCACACAGGTGTGCTGCTTTGATGACATCAGCCTTCCTTCCTGTCACAGGTGCTTCCTGAAAGAAATTAAAATCACATCACAAAATTACAGGATAATGTACATTCAGCCGGAAAGTCACTAGTTTTGTGTCAGCGTTTATTGTTGCAATTATCGTGACGCTACTTAACAAATAAATGGTCATTTTGGTTGACTTATTATATTATGCAGTAGAGAAAACAGACCAATACGAGTGAAATTAAACTAGCATAGCCATGAAAAAAACTGTTTGCCTGGGACGGCGGAAACTTTTCAAACGTTTGAGACCATGAAATGATACGATTGACCAATTAGTAGCAAATTTTCCAGAGAGGTGTGTGAGTATTATCATATTATAATTGCACTTTTATGCATCCATACAGCCATGAAACTTTATAAAATGTGAAACGTAGTAACGGTGGGGAAGAAAAGCATATATATGCACACGAACCTTAGTAGCTCCAATAACAAAGCTATGGGCCACGTTGGAGATGAAGCCGTCGACATGTACTCCTAAATCACTGTTGAGAGAAAAGAGAAATTTAGGAGGGAAAATAGAAAAACATACATACAGGTACAGGGAAACCTGAGCAAAACCTATGTGCTTTCAGAGAACAACGCAAATAAACAGCAAAACTTTGAGCACTGTGAAATTAATACAATAAAAATGGTTTTTAAAACGAAGTACCAGACCATAAATATGACTTGCCGTAATAGGAAATACATTGACACAGACAATTACAGGTTCTATAAGAGATTCCATAACACTTTTTCGTTGCAGTGTCTACATTAAAAACACTTAAATCAATTATTACGTGTAATATTTATGTGCAAAGTTGCATGTGTGGATCACAAAGAAACAAGGGAACAAGCAGGAAGACACAATCGGAAGGGATAGAGACGGAGAGTGGAGAACACTGCAGACAAGATGGGCCGAGTAAGAGGAAGGAGAGTGACTTGAGGAAAAGGAGAGGAAGGAAAAGACATGGGGAGGTTAGACAGACGCAGACGAACTGGAGAGGGGAGTTTGCCTACATTTTGACCAAATCTCCATTTTTCAGCGTGTAGTCAGGGTCGCTCTTCAGGGGAGAGAAGTGGCAGACACAGTTATTGACTGACACACTGGTGGGGAACGCAATGCCTGCAAGAAAGGACAACCACCAATCCTCAACAAAAAGACCTTCTGCATAATGTGTGAGGAGAGAGATATATCAAACGAGGCCTGCAGATTTCTCTGGACCGATCTATTCTGAATGCAGGGCTCTACAGTGCGACCATTCCAGTCGCATTTGCGACTGAAAACTACTGCGTGTGACTATGACATTTTTTTTAGGAGCACCAGTGCGCACTGACTGACCCGATCATCATCATATTTGTGATTGCGCTCAGGGGAGCTTCAAAGGTTTCTACGTGTTTTTGCAGCGTTGAGTAATGTATCACAGACATATCTCACGAATCCTTTCATAAGCAAAGTGAGAGATTCATCGCGCAGTGTAGAGAGCTTCCTTGATTATAGATGTGAGATCGAGATGAACTAAGATGAGTGTGATACTGATTTAATACAATTCAATAAACAAGAAGTTAATATTAAGTGACTTACATTGTCTGACTATAACACTATTGTCTGATTTTGCTCCATTTCGTCGTCGAAAACAGTTTAAAACAAAGGCACAGTGGAGCCGCTGCGCATCTCCATTCAAACACTGCGGTGTTTCGTTTATGAATGAACGGGCTTTTTTAAACAAATCTAGTGAGTCAGTGATTCATGATTACCCATTCATAAATACTGTCACTTGCTTCATTCCTGAATGAATCAGCCGTTCGAATGAATCAATTGAATTAATGATTCAGTGATAAAAATCAGTGACTTACCGCCACCTGCTGGCAGTTTGTTTCATTTTAAAAGTATCTTTTCAGTTATTTAAATAATTTAATATTTCTATATTCAAAATGTTATATTTAAAACATTAATATCATCATGAATTTATGGATTTAATTGCACTCATTCCACTTCTGAGCCTCATTAAATG
>NW_015557156.1:558644-565717 GCF_001515605.1 Sinocyclocheilus anshuiensis
CAGCGTTGAGTAATGTATCACAGACATATCTCATGAATCCTTTCATAAGCAAGTGTAGACAGGGTGTAAATAAGAGATTCATTGCGCAGTGTAGAGAGCTTCGTTGATTATAGATGTGAGATCGAGATGAACTAAGATGAGTGCCAGCTTTTAATGATTTTTAAAGGAGTTTGTAAATGTGATACTTATTTAATACAATTCAATAAACAAGAAGTTAATATTAAGTGACTTACATTGTCTGACTATAACACTATTGTCTGATTTTGCTCCATTTCGTCGTCGAAAATAGTTTAAAACAAAGGCACAGTGGAGCCGCTGCGCATCTCCATTCAAACACTGCGGTGTTTCGTTTATGAATGAACGGGCTTTTTTAAACAAATCTAGTGAGTCAGTGATTCATGATTACCCATTCATAAATACTGTCACTTGCTTCATTCCTGAATGAATCAGCCGTTCGAATGAATCAATTGAATGAATGATTCAGTGATAAAAATCAGTGACTTACCACCACCTGCTGGCAGTTTTAGTTTCATTTTTAAAGTATCTTTTCAGTTATTTAAATCATTTAATATTTCTATATTCAAAATTTTATATTTAAAACATTAATATCATCAGAAATTTATGGATTTAATTGCACTCATTCCACTTCTGAGCCTCATTAAATGTCTGAAAGTACACCAAGCCACTTTTGTGTTCTTCTGTGCCACCTCTACAAATTAATTTTGTTAATACTGATTTAATTTGATTGGTAACTTATATTTCTTATTCTACTTGTTCTTATTCTGTCGTTTTAATTAAAATTTTTAAAAAGCTTATAAAATATACTTTTTTTTGAGAATTTGACAAAAGATGACATACTTTTAATAAAGTTAGAGGAGTCAAATATCACCTCGTAATGGGAAGGCTACTTTTCGATAACATTTTGGATAATTGTTTAGAAGGTGCTCCTAAAATTTTGAACGTGCTCCTAAATTTTTTAAGTTAGGAGCACAAGTGCTTCTAAAAAGAAAAGTAAGCGTAGAGCCCTGGAATAGGCTCAATTTAAAGCCCACTCACACTCTCTTACGAACCACAAGCATTTAGCCACGTCTGCATCTCTGTCTCACCTTTCTTCGTGTCCTTCTCCTTCTTAAAGATCTTCCCAGTCTCTGCCATGATGAAAGCATCTCCTTTCTCACAGAGGCTGAGAACTGAAACTCCTGGTTTGGCAGCATCGATGACGACCCTCAGCGCATCTAAAAAGAGAAGAACGAGACCAATATTTATGGGCAAAAAAAGTCCATTGTCTATAGGGTTTTGATGTTAGGCTCACAAAGACGTCACTTTCAAACCAAGCAGCTTTCTGTTGGTCAGCATGGTGAATGTGCACGACCAACCTGAACCCCTTGCAAAATCTGCACGGGAAAATCTTTTGAGCTTCAAAATGTTATTCAGAAAACTGAAAGGAGTAATACGCACACTAAATGAAAGTCCAACTAACCCTTCTAATAACATAATTGGTCAGAGTCATCTAAATAAACAGGCTTTTGAAAGGGAGAAGCAACATTTATAGTATGTTTTATTGCTGATGTCAAAGGCTGTGCATTAATTCAAACTGAACAGTAGGACATTTCTGTGCAAAAGTATTGCTCACTTGTTAGAAACCATAATCAAATTAGGCATTTTCCAACATGGACTGGTTGTGTGACATGCTTTCATCCTCAACACTATACAGTATCAAAAAATGACCCAGACTACATTAAACAAGGCTTGCATTGAGAATAAACATGCTTTGTGCAAATAACAATGGCTGCATTCGAAATTGCACACTTCCCTGCTATACAGTATGCGAACTAGGACTGCACGATAAATCGAAATGGAATCGAGATTGTCATGCGTATCTTTCAGTGAAGCACGGTTCTGTGATCAGCAGTAAATCTCCATCCAAAGGCCAGAGGGCGCTCTCACGCTGAAACTCCAAATACGCCTCGCAATCTGCGTCTGCGATTTTTTTGCGTAACTTGTCAGTGAACTACGGCTATGTGTAGTAAATTCTGCTCCATCTGAAAGCACGTGATGATGATTTCCTGCTGATTACAGAACCGGCATTACTATCAAAATGCGCATGACAATCACATTCGATTAATCGTGCAGCCCTAATGCGAACATAGTATGTCTGAATTCATAGTATTCATAAAATATCAGGCAACAAGTACCTGGATAGCCTATTTCCAACTGAAGTTCACATCCAGTGGACACTTTACTATCCCATGAGGCCACTGGAGAGCATTTGTAAATGCCAGTGAAGTGAAGCAACTGATGCTGTTGGGTCACATGACGATGACAAAACTAGGGCTGCAAAGCGATTAATCGCGATTAATTTATTCAAAATAAAGTTTATGTTTACATACTATGTGTGTACTGTGCATATTTGAGAACATATTTTACCTTAATATATATACGTTTGTGTATTTACATATACATAATAAATATACACAGTACACACATATAATATGTAAACAAACTTTTATTTTGATCGATTAATCGTTTTGCAGCCCTAGAGAACATACTGCATTCATACTATAGAAAATTTTTTAATGGTTGCAAAATTCTTAAGCCTACTTGTTTAAAACAAGTACCACTTACTTAGTGTGCATTTTTGAATGCAGCTGATGTTTTGCACTGATTATTGCCTGTTGAAAGCATGAAACCACATAAATTCGGGAGGTATTTAAGGGGTGGTCACACCAGACTTTAAGCACGCTAAATTTCTTCAGACACTACAACAGTTGTATTCATAGATTGTGTTTTTTTTTGGGTTTTTTTTACAGGTCATGCTGTGACGCATCAATCTTCTATTGGTCACACATCTTCACGTGACACGAGCTCAGAGGTCAGAACACAGCGAAATGCTAAACTTCTTCACATGAGCTTGTGTTTACCACCTCCAGCATTCGCATACATTTGAATAGAAGCGAAGGGAGTGAAAGTGCAGTTTGACACACATTTAGAAACCATAATGGTTCAAGATGTAATGTAAACACTTTTCTTAACATCAGATTTTAGTGCAAACTTTTATGCAAAAAAAACAAACATTTAATTAGAGTCCTGAAAGAAAACCAGTTGAGAATCACTAATAACAGATAAGATGTGCAAATAACAGGTGCTTGAGCTTATATGAGGGAAGAAACTTCTCATTTGAAACTAATATAGTCTAAATAATAAAGTTTGAAACAATTGTGGCATAACTAAAAGTACAAAACCTGGAATCACTGGAGCTCAAAGAGTACTGCACGACCATTCAAGTTCACCGTGCAAAAAAAAAAAAAGACAATGCTCTAGACTGCTAATGTCAAAAGCCCTGTCAGCATCACCTCACCAGCTAAAGTTCACCTCCATGCTGTTCACTCCATGTGAGAGCAACGCTGACAGATTGGATGTGAAAGCTCTGTCACTGATCTGCCACAGTAAAGCAGCAGTGGACATATTCATCCAGACAGCTCACTAATAACCCGTGCCTTTGAGGACTAACCTCTACCAGCTGGCAATGCCAGAGCCACAAGTGTCCACTGACATGCACTGCGGGCTAATGCTAGCTAGCATTAGCTCCAGAATGAGTCCCTCCGTTCTGTAGGACTGCAAAAAAGTCTACGGGCTTTATAGACATGTACAAGAGGAACAGCTATGCATTTAAAGGAGGTCTCAAGCGGCTGTATGCTGCGTAGGCCAGGGCATCGGGGTCTCGTGTCCCACGCCGCTCATTGCGTCCTAACACATGGCATGCGTGAGAAAGCAGCGTGGAGGCCCGTGTCACCGACTCTACACCTCCAGCACTCAAACGTCAAACTCACGGTTGGCGATGTCACCGCCCATCTTGTACTTGGTCACGACCAAGTCCTCGGCGATGGTCTGCTCTTGCTGCTCGTCGTCTGACATCGTTGCACCGGCTTCCGAAGCGTTTCTCTGGCTGTACGATGAGCGGACAGCAGAAATCAGTCACGCTACCACCAGGCGGCTCGCCGACCGTCCAGCTCCGCCCACGGCCTCCACGCACAGCGTAGCCACGCCCACTACGCAGCCGCATCACAGGGGTCGTCCTATACGATGGCGCCAAAACCAACCGAGGCTTCTGGATGTTTTCCAAAAAAGGGCACAATAGTAAAATTTACAATACAGATGGTTTCAAAGCAGCTTCACAAGTACTAAACATGAACATAACTTTAATTATGAAACGACTCTACAGATGACTATAGTTTTATTATCTAACTCAATTCTGTTCAAGTTTTTGTGACCCTGGACCACAAAACTAGTCATAAGGGTCCATTTTTTTTTAAAGTGAAAGCTGAATAAATAAGCTTTGCATTGATGTGAGGTTTGTTATGATTGGACAATATTTGGCCGAGATACAACTATTTGATAATCTGGAATCTGAGGTTGCAAAAAAATCAAAATACTGAGAAAATCGCCTTTAAAGTTGTCCAAATTAAGTTCTTAGCAATGCATATTACTAATCAAAAATTAAGTTTTGATATATTTATGGTAGGAAATTTACAAAATATCTTCATGGAACATGATCTTTACTTAATATCCTAATGATTTTTGGCATAAAAGAAAAATCGATAATTTTGACCCATACAATGTATTGTTGGCTATTTCTACAAATATACCCGTGTTACTTATGACTGCTTTTGTGGTCAAGGGTCATAGTAAATTGCAAGTAATTTAGATTTTTAAGACACTTCTCTTTTTCAATTGCTTAAAAGGATTGAAATAAAATCTTTTAAATGCCACAAAACAATATTACATATTTAATTATTAAATATCACATTATTACACTAACACAAAATAAATATTATTAACATCAAAGTTAAATTGTCAGCACAAGACTTCTGATTTTCTGTTCAATTGATAAGAAATCTAGGCCTATTATAATACGCAATAATAAATCATAAAACAGGCTTATCACTGCCGGAATGTTTTGTTCTATTGTAAATCATTTGTAGTCATACAGTAAGTGGCATCTCTGAAAATTAGGTTAGATGAATTCATAACTCACCTACTAAGTGATTCCCCACCTATAATCAATCATTCAAACACACACAGATGATGATAAATCTGTCTTGATCTTCATGGGAATTGTCTTAATAGTTCTTATTAATAGCTACCTAAATAAGTATTGAGACACTACTAAATTTGAACAAAACACAAAAAGCAGAAAAAAAGGGTATAAGAGTAAAGCTTTCAAATGTTCAGGTTTATATAGAAACACTTTATTGAAAGTGTAAGATAAAAGCAAATAAAAAATCCTTTCAAACTGTTACAAAGTAGAGAAAATACTTCAGTTTGATATGTGTGTACAAAACTATAGTTTTGTCATAAAAGCTTGTTTACTGGCCATTTCATTTGAAACATAACAACAAGTACTTCATTATGATTTGTTCAGAAGGCATGCACAACAAACTCCTCATAGAAAAACAACTTTACCCCAATTCAATCATCATGCTATTCAACTGACATCATCATTTTATAAATTCCAAATACCTCAGATTAGACGTATTTTGAAAATTGCACTTAAATTGTGAAATCATTCAAGTGCAGTCTGAACAGATGCACAGTGGTTTGGCAGCTGCTGACTGAATTGGGCACTTCACGAACACACTAAATAACAGATATTTAAGATGAACACTCACTCATAAATGCACAAACTTATGGCTTCACTTGATGAGTACAACAAACTTGGCATAAACAGAACATTTTAAGTAACCACACACTTAACATACATACATATCCAGATGTAAATATCAGTGCAATCAAAGTGTAGCTCATGAATCTGGTCATTCTGGCACCTCCACCATATTAAAAGAACAAAGCTGCTCTTGTTTCAATATATTTCTACCATAATGCCACATTTTTTTACATTAAAAATACATTTTACAACAAAATACATTTACCTGTATTTTGTCAAGATTGCAAAAGTTTTTCAGAAGTGCATTATTGAATAATATCCTGAACATTGGTCACTGAAGACGGAAGACATTTGCATCAAGTTCCTTCACGCCGTTCTCCATGTCTACGTGCGGACAGCGTTGGTTTTATGAAACGACCTGCTGTGCCAATAGTCAGGGTTATCAAAAGCTTTACGTTCCATCCCTGCATGAACTTTTAAATATTCTTCCGGCCCCGGTCTCCGGGGTTCATCCGTCAGCCCAACACTCTCCTCATCTTCTCCCTCCAGATTCTGATATTCAGCTGCAGATGCTCCACCTGCAGCCAATGAGTCCATATCCTCATATTCATACGAGGCTGGCGGTTAGTGTACTGATAGTCTTCCTCCACGTATTCGTCTTCATCGTCTTGTGGCGATCTTCTGAGAGGAGGATGGGAAACCGGTCTTGGGAGGTGAAGTTTGAGTACCATGTTGGATGGTGGTCCTGCACCACCACGGATGTCCATGTACTCGTACTGAACCTCGTGGAGATCCAGATCGCCGTCTGTGTACTCTGCTTCACTGGACAGCAAATCACCGTCGCTGTGATTCCTTTGGTCAGTCGAGGACTGGGAGAGACCACCGCTACTTTCGGAGCCCTCGATCGACGATCTCTTACTGGGTCTGCTAGACGCTAGAGATTTGTGATTGCTGTACAAGCCGGCAGGGTTGAAGGAGGCGCTGCGGTTGCGTGGCTGATTGTAATCTTTAAGCTGCCCTGGTATATGCCCGAGAGAGAGGGTCTGGTTGTTCATATACTCGTATTCTTCACCTGCAACACTGTGGGCCTCCAAACAGTCGCCGGAGTGGCCTCTTGAGAGTCTCCTCTGAGAACGTTTTGCACGTGACGATGTGAATAGAAGAGTTTCTAAAAAAAATCAAAATACAAGAGATGTGTTAACATGAGTATGCATATTTATGGAAGCTGATCAAAGAAAATAAATAAATAAAAAATTGCAAATTTAATGTAATTGCAACTTTTTCTCGAGATTTTTAATGTTTTTGAAATAAGTCTGTTATGTTCACAAAGGCTGCAATAATTAAAAAATTATAAGATATGCTACATTTTTGAATGGTAGTGTGTCATACACAGAGCCATTCAAAGCCA
>NW_015557156.1:565802-615989 GCF_001515605.1 Sinocyclocheilus anshuiensis
CCCCCCCCGCTTAACAATTAAGCAGCAGAAAATATTGTGAAATATTATTACAATTTAGAGGAATTGGTTTCTATTTTAATATATTTTAAAATGTAATTTACAAATAAATAAAATAATTTAAAAATACAAGATATGTAGTGTGTTGCCCCCCTCCCCCCCAAAAAAATTAAGCAACAAAAAATATTGTGAAATATTATTACAATTTAGAAGAATTGGTTTCCATTTTAATATATTTTAAAATGTAATTTACAAATAAATAAAATAATTTAAAAATACAAGATATGTAGTGTGTTGCCCCCCTCCCCCCCAAAAAAATTAAGCAACAAAAAATATTGTGAAATATTATTACAATTTAGAAGAATTGGTTTCCATTTTAATATATTTTAAAATGTAATTTACAAATAAATAAAATAATTTAAAAATACAAGATATGTAGTGTGTTGCCCCCCTCCCCCCCAAAAAAATTAAGCAACAAAAAATATTGTGAAATATTATTACAATTTAGAAGAATTGGTTTCCATTTTAATATATTTTAAAATGTAATTTACAAATAAATAAAATAATTTAAAAATATAAGATATGTAAAATTTTTGAATGGTAGTGAATTGGTTTCCCCAAAAAAAGTTAATACACAAAAAACCTTTTTAACATTAATAATAATAAGAAATGTTTCTTGAGCAGCAAATCAACATATTGCTTCAGAATGATTTCTGAAGCATCATGTGACACTGAAGACTGGAGTAATGATGCTGAAAATTCAACTTTACATCACTGGGATAAATGGCATTTTATAATATAATTAAATAGATAACAGTTAACAATAGATAACAATTTTAATTTGTAATAATATTTCATAATATTCACTGATTTTACTATATTTTTAATCAAATAAATGCAGCCTTGGATCGCATAAGAGACGTCTCTCAAAAATCTTTTTAAAAAAATCTTAATTATTTCATGTTTTGAACAGTAGTGGATGTCATAACTGTAAGTTTATTTCTCAGAATGTGATTTTATATCCGACAACATAAATGTATTTCTTATTTAAAACATGATCTTATAATGACTTTTTATTTTTTACTATAAAGGACTGAAACAGGCTTTCATAGACTTTTCAATCTTCTTTCACAGGACCTTCCAAGGTTCACAGAATCAAAATTTTGCCTTCATTGTTGCATAAAGTTACACACACACACACACACACACACACACACACACACACAGCTCTAATTTGCTTATGCTCACCTTTCTCTGGACTTTCACCGAATCCAGGCAGCACGTATCCATTTTGGTCCTCTTCTCCTTGAGTCCCTGTGGAGGTTGTTTCGGGAGGTCCTGATAGGCTGTCCCGCTGTGACATGTAAGCGCTGTCCTCACGATGTGTGACCCTCCTCATGCTGCCAACCAATGAGAAGTCCTCGTTCATTTCCAGCTCCACCGCAGTTCCCTGTCCCTCCGAGCTCTCAGAAACTGTGCATCCAGAGTCGAGACGGGACCGAGAGGCCCATCCCGTCTACAGCAAAATGAGGTGGACAATATATTGATTATAAGCTGTATATTAGGCCATATGCTCTTAGATATGTGCATTATACCTCCAATATTCATTCCTTACACATCAAATGTAGTTTTTATGTGGATGTATGATTAAAACCTTACCTGTGCTGAGCTCTCCAGACCAGGCGTCATTGGTAGATATCCAGCAACATTGGACGGAGTAAGACTTGACTGGTGTAACAATAAAAAGAGAAGTGTCAAAAAGATATGTAGCTTATTAATTCATTATTTATAGAGCCTCCACAGATCATCTGAAAATATACGCTAGCGTTCAAAAGTTTGGGACTAGTAAGATTTTTTTAAAGAAATTAATATTCTTATTCTATTAGAATGCATTAAATTTACAAAATTAAATTGTTGCAAAAGATTTATATTTCAGATAAATACTATTCTTCTGTTTGAGCTCTGAAAAATGAGTATGATGCTGTCCACAAAAATATTAAGAAGCACATAGTTTTCAGCATTGATACTATTAAGAAATGTTCTTTCTTGAGCATAATTAGAAGGATCATATGACTCTGAAGACTGGAGTAATGATCCTGAAAATTCAGCTTTGCATCAAAGGAAGAAATGTCATTTTAAAATATATCAAATTAGACAACTTTCAATGTAAAATGCAGACTAAGTGAACATAAGAGAGGCTTCTTTCAATTATATAAAATATCTTACCAACCTCAAATTTTTTGAATAGTGAACGATGTGCATTAGTCTATTTTCAAACCTTCATGTATTAATTCTGATCAATATTATAAAACACACCCGATGAGAATCTATACGCAGTCTAGAGAAACTCCTAGATGGCGTTATGTAGCGTGGCATGTCTGTGGTATCTTCCAAGACTTCATCTTCCTGGTCCTCCAGCGCCACCCCTAGAATGTCCATCTCAGTTCCTCTCTGATGGGACTCTTCTGAGGCCGCGTCAGGAGCTCTGTACTCCTCCTAGTGGTGGAGCACCAATCAACAACATTCATCTAAACAGCAACATACAATGAAGTATGATGAAATACTCCATCAGTTTGACTTACTTTGATGACGAGATATCGGGAGGGGTCTCTGGCCATTCGGGTGAACTCATTGGCTAGCTCTTTAAAAGTTGGCCGAACATTTTCATCAATCATCCAACCTGTTAAAGTAAGCCAATAAATATTTATTTAGTCAAATACATAAAAAAACGAAAATAAATCATATGTTAAAAGTGAAAGTAAATAATGCTACAAGTGAATTTAAGCATCTCAACATTATAATGTAATAATAACCTTTATTTGACCCTCTAACTCTAGCACTTTCTATTCTATTTTAATTCTACTTTATGCAATTAGTTAGAAATTTTAATATAGCTCTGTGCATGTAATATTGCATCTTTTATTGTCCTCATTTGTAAGTCGCTTTGGATAAAAGTGTCTGCTAAATGACTAAATGTAAATGTAAATAATGTACAATATAATGTGCGCAAAATGGGTAATCATTTAATTTAACAGTATTTTTAAAATTATGAATGTTTTTAAAGCACGCACAAGCATATTTTATTATTGTTAACTAATACCAAAAGAAAAATCATAAAAAATATAAATATTAAATAAATATTCAATATTATATTGTATAAAGTTATATTTAAACTGAACTTAAACATTTAGAAATGCATATATAAAACTAGCAAACACAAAAAAGCACAAAGGAAAATTACTAAAACTAAACTAAAAAATACAAAAAAATAAAAGCTAATAAACTTTTATTTTAAATACTAAAAAAACACTGCAGATAAAAAAAAAAAATCTAATATCTGATTTGGTACTTATATATTGTGCATCGCTAATTTTCATTTACAAACTTTTCATGCTAACATCTGCAAGAATGTATATGTAGAGTGTCAAGATGATAAAAGAGATAAAGCACAAGATCACTGCCACTTTGCATTATGGGTTATAAGACGACTCAACTCACATTTGACCATGACCATGTAGACATCAATGGTGCAGATCTGAGGTTGAGAGAGGCGTTCCCCTTTCTCTAACAGATCAGGTACTTCTTGTGGTCGCATAGCAGAGTAAGGCTCCGCCCCATATGACATCATTTCCCAGACTGTCACACCTAGAGATAGAGTGACCTCTTGTTAAATCATCAGATCCAAAGTGCAGTGTTTTACAGTAGCATTTTATGGTGCGACACATGGACTCACCATAGCTCCATACATCACTCTGGTGTGTGTATCTGCGGAACAAGATGCTTTCCAGCGCCATCCACTTAATTGGCGTCTAAAAATGACAAACATTAGGGAAAGGGTCAGAGGCACAGTTCAGCGATACTGCTTGAGGAACTGCTTTGAATACAGTAGCAGTACATATACACTAACAATCAAATGTTTTGAATAATTAATTTTTTTTTTCATGTTTTGGAAAAAAAGTCTCTTATGCTCAACAAGGCTTCATTTATATAATTAAAACACAGTAAAAATAGTAATATTGTAAAATACTATTACAATTTAAAAGAACTCTTTTTATTTGAATATATTTTTAAATGTAATTTATTTCTGTGATCAAAGCAAACTTTTAGCATCATTACTCCAGTCTTCAGTGTCACATGATCCTTCAGAAATCATTCTAATATGCTGATTTGAGCTCAAAAAACATTGACTGTTTTCATGGATTCTTTAATGAACAGAAAGTTCATTAAAACAGACATCTTTTGTAACATTATAAATGACTTTACTGACACTTTTAATCAATTAAATGTGTCCTTGCTGAATAAAATTATGCATTTTTTTTTTACATCTTTCTTACCCCAAACTTAGTGTATCAGTTTCCACAAAAATATTAAGCACAACTATTTTCAACATTCATAACACTATTTTTTTCTTGAGCAGCAAATCAGCATATTAGAATAATAAAATAATAAATAATAATAAAATATTTCAGAATATTCGTTTTTACTGTATTTATTTATTTGTTTTTACCATGTGTAATTATTATTTTCAAATAAATGCAGCCTTAGTGAGCATAAGAGACTTCTTTCAAAAACATTGGAAAATCTTTATTATTTCAAACTTTTTAAGTCTGCTTTACATTAATTTCATTGAAGAAGTATTTCTTGTCATCAGGGTAGAGGAGGTCAGCGATGCCATAATCAGCTATTTGAACCATAAAGTCGCTCTTGAGCAGGATGTTGCGGGCAGCCAGGTTCCTGTGGACCATTCGCTGCTCCTCTAGATAGTACATACCCTAGGAGGAAGGCGAGGAAAGTCTTTAGTTGTTAAGTGGGCTTGAAATGATCTGAATACCTTGAAACACATTTTGTGCCCCTCTCACCTTGGCAATCTGCACACACCAGTTGAGCAGTCTCTGAGGGTTGAGGCTCTCTCTGCGCTGCCGGATGTGCTCCAGCAAAGACCCCTGTGGGCTGAGCTGAGTGACCAGCTGCAGACTGGGCCCGGGACAGATGCCTAAGAGCCGGACTATATACGGGTGGTCCAGGCTCCCCATACCCAACATATGCTGCAGGACAGAAAGAAATCATTTACAACGCCATTTAGTATGTGGGTTGATTTTGAATGTTTTTATGTGGTTGTTTTGTAAAGGATATTAATGAATACAAATTAATAGTCATCACTTCCTAATTTAAAACTTCTAAAAGTCACTATTAACAAAAATTAAATTAAATTAAATTAAATTATTAACCAGTAATTGTGTTTGTTTATTATCACATAGCACTTTTAAAAGTTTGGGATCAGTAAAAATGTTTAGATTTGAAGCTAAAAATACTCCTTTGCTCACCAAGGCTGCATTTATTTGATCAAAGCTACAGTAAAAACAGCAAAATTGTGAAATATTATTACAAATGAAATGTATTGATTTCTATTAAAATATATTTAAAAATGTAATTTATTCCTGGGACGCAAAGCTGAATTTTTAGCATCATTACTTCAGTCTTCAGTGTCACATGATCCTTTAAAAATCATTCTAATGTGCAGACAAGGATGCCCGCTGTCTCCCCTGCTGTTTGCTATTAGCATCGAACCCTTTGCCCAGCTTATACAGGACGACAGTGCAGTTAAGGGCATTATAGTGTGTGGAGAGGAACATAAATTGTCATTATATGCCAACGATGTCCTACTCTTCCTAATAGAACACTGCAAAAATGGCTTATCTTGCTTAGTATTTTTGTCTCGTTTCCAGTCAAAATATCTAAAAATTCTTAAATCAAGATACTTTTACTAGATAAGCCAAATGACTTAAGATATTTAGTCTTGTTTCCAGAGGGAAAAAAATAAATTAAGTGCATTTTGCTTAAAACAATTTAAATTATCTGCCAGTGGGGCAAGTAAAATATTCTTAAAACAAGAGTATTTTACTTACCCACTGGCAGATAATTTTACTTGTTTTAAGCAAAATGCACTTCATCTAGTTTTTGTTTTAGTTTTTGATACAAATACGTACGAAAGATGTATTTGATGCTCTTAAAGAAATCTTATCAAAATATAACAAAATATACTTATTACAAATTCTACTTGCCGCAGCTATTAAGTGCATCACATGCAGATGGTTAAAACCTGACCCTCCATCATACAATGTCTGGATTCAAAAAGTGTGGGAGCTGTACGAAATGGAACAAATCACATATGCATTGCGACTTCAAAAAACAACTTTTCTAAAGATGTGGGCCCCTGCCATGCCTTTAATATTTCAATAATGAGCTATACTGGCATCCCCCTTCTCTATCCACCTTATTATTTTATTTTTTTTTACTTTATTTTTTTTTTTCTTTTTTTCTGCTTTTCTGTGATCTTACTAGGTGTACTGGGATGTTTTCATTTTCTGCATAACATGTCTGATATAATTGAGACTGAGCTACTGTCAATGTAGCTGGAATATAAAGGACTAACATGTTAAACTGTAATACTGTACTGTATGCAATGTTGTGGTTCAGAATAAAAATAAGTTTCAAAAAATCATTCTAATATGGTGATTTTCTGCTCAAGAAACATTTCGTCTTATTATTAATGCTGAAAACAGTTGTGCAGCCAGGGACGCGGGAAGTAGGGGTGCTGAGGGGACTGCAGCACCCCCTGTTTTCACATGGTTGCAAATGCAACGGCAAGTTTGTTCATTTAAATTTATTCAGTTTTAGCATTTAATAATTTATTTGTAATGATCTCTGAAATGTGTAAGTGGGCTATAACAAACCCATGTTTATCTTTATAAACATGATTAATTTTACTTGTGATGTTTTCTATATGGGAGCCTAATCCTCATGAACACGTGATGCTGGCGCGTGGTATCGGACGTGAACTATACACAGAATAACTTCACTATTAACAAAAATTAAATTAAATTAAATTAAATTATTAACCAGTAATTGTGTTTGTTTATTATCACATAGCACTTTTAAAAGTTTGGGATCAGTAAAAATGTTTAGATTTGAAGCTAAAAATACTCCTTTGCTCACCAAGGCTGCATTTATTTGATCAAAGCTACAGTAAAAACAGCAAAATTGTGAAATATTATTACAAATGAAATGTATTGATTTCTATTAAAATATATTTAAAAATGTAATTTATTCCTGGGACGCAAAGCTGAATTTTTAGCATCATTACTTCAGTCTTCAGTGTCACATGATCCTTTAAAAATCATTCTAATGTGCAGACAAGGATGCCCGCTGTCTCCCCTGCTGTTTGCTATTAGCATCGAACCCTTTGCCCAGCTTATACAGGACGACAGTGCAGTTAAGGGCATTATAGTGTGTGGAGAGGAACATAAATTGTCATTATATGCCAACGATGTCCTACTCTTCCTAATAGAACACTGCAAAAATGGCTTATCTTGCTTAGTATTTTTGTCTCGTTTCCAGTCAAAATATCTAAAAATTCTTAAATCAAGATACTTTTACTAGATAAGCCAAATGACTTAAGATATTTAGTCTTGTTTCCAGAGGGAAAAAAATAAATTAAGTGCATTTTGCTTAAAACAATTTAAATTATCTGCCAGTGGGGCAAGTAAAATATTCTTAAAACAAGAGTATTTTACTTACCCACTGGCAGATAATTTTACTTGTTTTAAGCAAAATGCACTTCATCTAGTTTTTGTTTTAGTTTTTGATACAAATACGTACGAAAGATGTATTTGATGCTCTTAAAGAAATCTTATCAAAATATAACAAAATATACTTATTACAAATTCTACTTGCCGCAGCTATTAAGTGCATCACATGCAGATGGTTAAAACCTGACCCTCCATCATACAATGTCTGGATTCAAAAAGTGTGGGAGCTGTACGAAATGGAACAAATCACATATGCATTGCGACTTCAAAAAACAACTTTTCTAAAGATGTGGGCCCCTGCCATGCCTTTAATATTTCAATAATGAGCTATACTGGCATCCCCCTTCTCTATCCACCTTATTATTTTATTTTTTTTTACTTTATTTTTTTTTTTCTTTTTTTCTGCTTTTCTGTGATCTTACTAGGTGTACTGGGATGTTTTCATTTTCTGCATAACATGTCTGATATAATTGAGACTGAGCTACTGTCAATGTAGCTGGAATATAAAGGACTAACATGTTAAACTGTAAGACTGTACTGTATGCAATGTTGTGGTTCAGAATAAAAATAAGTTTCAAAAAATCATTCTAATATGGTGATTTTCTGCTCAAGAAACATTTCGTCTTATTATTAATGCTGAAAACAGTTGTGCAGCCAGGGACGCGGGAAGTAGGGGTGCTGAGGGGACTGCAGCACCCCCTGTTTTCACATGGTTGCAAATGCAACGGCAGGTTTGTTCATTTAAATTAATTCAGTTTTAGCATTTAATAATTTATTTGTAATGATCTCTGAAATGTGTAAGTGGGCTATAACAAACCCATGTTTATCTTTATAAACATGATTAATTTTACTTGTGATGTTTTCTATATGGGAGCCTAATCCTCATGAACACGTGATGCTGGCGCGTGGTATCGGACATGAACTATACACAGAATAACTTTAATACAAGGAGATAATGGCGCAAAAGCGAATTTCAGATTTTTTTAAATGCCCGTCCCAGCAAAAACTTTCCAAAATAGGCATCCAACACCAGCCCCAGCACGAGCACCGACGTAAGTGAACCAGCTCCAGCACGAGCACGGAGACAAGTAAGCCTAGCGGACCCAGCCCAACCCCCGAGATTGATCAGCTACTATCGATAACTTCAAAAATGTGATATGCAGTCAAATTTCCCAGTGTGTATGCTACTTAAAGGAGTGTTCATATTGACGCACTTGTAGTGCTTTGTGGAGTTGTCAAATGAGGTGACCACCGCCCCCCCGCCTCCCTTTCACCCAACACGGACACACACAGCACCCCCAACCAAAAACATCTTCCTGCGCCCCTGTGTGCAGCTTAATATTTGTATGGACTCTGTCATATATTTTTATATTCTTAATTGAATAGAAAGTTCCAATAAACATCATTTATTTAAAATAAATTTTTTGTAACATTATAAATGCTTTTACTGTCACTTTTGATCTTTGCAGAATAAAAGCATTAATTAAAACAATATTTCTAAAAATATTTGTCAAGTTCCCCGTTTACTGTATATCTGTAATTTTTTTTTAAATATTTATCGCCCACAAGGCAAACTTTCAAATAATCGTTTACCATAAGTAAAAATAAAAAAAGTGCATAAAATGATTATTTTATGCAAAAATAACAATAAAATAAACATAAAGCAAACAAATAAACTAATTTATCAGTGTATATAGTATATTAGTAGTGTATATAGGCAATGTGTGTGTGTGTCTTACATCTGTAATTTCCTGAAAGGTCTGTCGTCCTGTACGGTCTTGAATAGTCTTGATAGCCACTGGAATCTTTACCGTGTCTCCCTCTGGTATCCAAACCCCCTGTGAAGAAACAAATGAAATACAGTTAAATAACAGAGTAAGAGAGTCAACATAAGCAAGAAAACAATGTATTAGGAGAACACCCAGAGGAAATGCTTCAGTAAGTGATATGAGCTATTGTCAGGTTTCGGGGTGAGCTCATGTAATGACATGAGAGCGTGTAAGTACAATACCTTGTGCACAGTGCCGAACACTCCAGAGCCGAGAGGTTTGATCTTCCGTAGCTCAGACCCCCTCAGAATCCGTGCATGAACTTTCACGCCTTTTTCTCCAGGATCCAGTGGTTCGAAACTCTAAAACACATTTTTAAACCTTAGAAAACTTCACAACACTTCAACAGTTCAATTTGCTGGTTCATATGCATATGTGCACACACCTCCCCACTCTGCAGATATCTCCTCATGGCACGTTTTCTGCGGATGGCGACACTTCTGCGATACAGAACGCTCAGCACAAACACTGAGAATGCGAGCAGCACCCCGAATATAACGCTCAGCACTATTGCTGTCACAGGCAACCTAAAACACAAAATGCATAATTACACACTGACAGGCAGCTGCAGGCCACACATCACACCAGCAGGGGGAGACACTTACCCAGCATCTGACCTGGACGGATCCACACAGTCATTCTGACCTGGACCCAAACATCTGACACAGAAGACATACAGGCATCTTTAACTGATTTGCAAAAATATTTCAGTAATATTAGGCATTGCAATGACATACAATACTGTTTTTTATTTTATTTTAAAAAGAAATGAATACTTTTAATAATTCTTTTAAAGAAATTAATACTTTACAGCAAAATGTGTTCAATAAACAAAAGATTTCTATTTCAAATAAATTCTGTTCTTTTAAACTTTCTATTGGTTAAAAATCCTGATTAAAGTTTCTACAAAACTGTTAATCAGCACAACAGTTTTCAGCATTGATAACAATATTTCTTGAGGAGCAAATCAACATATTAGAATGATTTCTGAAGATCATGTGACACTAAAGACTGGAGTAATGATGCTGAAAATTCAGCTTTGCATCACAGGAATAAATTACATATACATAAACAAAACTGTGCAAATATATGGGCTAAATGTAAAAAATGTAAAATAGAAAATATTTAATTTAAATAATTTATTATTAGACTTAATTTGAACACTTAATTTATTATTATTATTTATAATTTATACAGAAATAATATGTGATATATAACGGCAACTTTAAATGTTTTCTATTTTAAAGTCATTTATTTCTTTAAATACATATTAAATACACTTTAAATATATATAATTTATTTTAAAATGTAATTTAATGTAAATTTTACTGTATTTTTAATCAAATGAATGCTGCCTTGTTGAAAATAGAAAACAGTTCTTTTAAATTGTAATAATATTCTAAAATATTACTGTTTTTATATTTATTTATTTATTTTGTAAAATAAATGTACCCTTGGTGAGCACAAGAGAATTCTTTCAAAAATAAAAAAAAATAAATAAATCTTGTTAACCCCAAACTTCTGAATAGTAGTGTACACTTATGCTTGTGAGGAATAAACTGGCCACTGCGTCTTATATTAATTGAAAATTAATATCTCAGAGTTCAAAAACAGAGTTCAGAGTTCTTAATTTACTGTAAATCTGATTTTTCTTTTTATCCCCCATCGGGCAAACTGAATTTTTTTGTAAAACATTTTTTGTGCATTTTATGCATATTAACCCTTTATTTCATATAATAAATTGCACTTTATTGACATTCTGAGCTTCCTCACCCCAGGGTGCAGTTGGCATAGCACGGTTGGCATTTGTGCTGGCTGTTGGAGAACTTATAAATGATGAGCCCGTTCTCCCCCTGAACCCCCTCTGGACATGAGGACACACAGTACGGCCCGTCCTGCAAATGCGCACAGGCTGCACACTCGTCAGCACCCTGCAGGAAGAATAAAACAGAGAGATTATTTAATAAATCAAACAATCCGTGCAAACAGTGAATGACATTCTATCAGAGCTCAATAGATTACACACCGGTCCTGTGCAGGTGTGTTTGCCGTCCTGTACTGCACACTCCTGGTGACACGGCATACACTCTCTTTTAGGTCCGGCAAACTCGCGTTTTTCACTGTAGAGAGCAAAAGAGATCATTCAGGGGTCTGGAAATCTCTTCTTAGTAGTTCTCACAGTACTAAATCATTCGGGATATTGTTTTCTCATCTACAGCACACATATTAAAACAACACTCACTGGGTGTGTCTCAATCCACTCCCTAGTTCACTGCCTAGGGAGCACGTGTCTTGGCACCGTTTCAGTGTCAAAATTACAGGGCACTGAAATTTTCATTCCAGATTGGAAATGTCACATTTTTTGCAGTCTTTTAGTCAACATAAAATGTTACAAATAGTTACAATCTAATTAATGATATTATGTGGCAATTAATTACTACCCATATAACACTTAATAATCATTTATTGTTTTAGATGAGAACAGCTTTTTACAGACATTACAAAAAGTAGGAAACATAGCATAAATAATGATAATAAATGCATATTAATGTTTTTCAAATAAATATTATATAATAATAAATATTGAAATATGATTTTTTTTTTTAATGATACGGTATAAAACTAAAACTGCCAGTAGGTGGCGGTAGGTCACTGTCTGAGTGAATCGTTTAGTCATTCACTCAACCGATTTGTTTAAACGGCTGATTCATTCCGAAATTAATAAAGTGACTGTCTTTATGAATAAGTCACTGAATCGGCTGACTCAATTCATTTAAAAAATGCAGATTCATTCATTACAACAGTTAGCGGTACACACACACACACAAACACACACACATTTAATAATAATAATAATTTTAATGTGTTTTTTTCCATAATCAATTGCACCAAATGTAACAACAATGACGATGCATGTAAAATAAATAAATAAATAATGTCGTATACTGACCCTGACAGGAAGTTGCATTGTGGTACACATGTCCCTCCTCTGCTGTAGTTCTTACAAGACACACACTGATTGGGTCCCGGACCCCAGCAGCCCTCAGATGAACACAGGGGATCACACACATGCCCTTCTTCAACTACAAACACACAGCAATGATGAATATAGTTAATTAGCAATAATGAATAATGATATTTTTATCTTTAATATTTTTAGAATGTTTTCATGTTCTTTCACATTTAATAAGCAACATATTCCAGAGGACTTCTATGCAGGAACCCTCTCCAAGAGAAGTTGTGTCTTTAAATTCATGGCACTATCAGAATTAAAGAGATAGTCCACCCAAAAATGAACATTTGCAAAAGAAGATATTTTGAAGCTCATCAAGCAGTTACAGTTCTCACTGACTTCGAATGTATTTTTTGTCAATGGGAACTGAAACTAAACTCTTTGGTTACCAATATTCTACAAAATATCTTATTTTGTGTTCCACAGAAGAAAAACAATTACATTAATTACATGGGGGTGAGTAAAAAATAACAGAATTTTCATTTTTGGGTGAACTATCCCTTTAAAACCACTTCCTAATGACAAACTAGTCTTTCAGACAACCCATAACTAGTCCATTTTAAACATTTTGGTAGTACAGCATGTACTCACTGCACTGCTCTTGTGGGTGGTTGTCTTTGATGTCGAGGGGTTTCTGGCGGCGCCGAGGGCTGCTCCCGAACAGACGTGTCCAGTTCACAGTGTGGTGATAACAGAGCTGCTTGTTTCCAGTGATGTAGATGCCTCCGTCACCGATCCGTTTCAGTGAGCGAAGACCCAGGGACTTCAACGTAGGAATCTTCATCACCAAAAGCGAGTAACCCCTAAAGGAGAACATGTGGAAAGGTCATTTGAAAAATAAAAGACAAATGAAATTACATGGTTCTTTCAAGTCAACATGAAATTGACTGACACATTTTTTTTTTTATTCGGATTGCTGGTTTCATTGATGCATGTGAAAATCTATAGATTCCTAATTGATCAAATCAAGTCCCACTGAATATGTTTCATTCAGAAATCTATCAGTTAATGAGTTCAGTTTATTCTTGATTCTTTTTAGCATGAATATTTTCATTTAGATTTACCTTTTAAAGGTTTGTGTTTTTTGTCTCTAATGCCACCAAGGCTGCATTTATTTATTTTTTAAATAGAGTAAAAACTGTAATACTATGAACAATTATTACAATTTTAAATAACTGAAATTTTAATATTTATTATTTGAAATAGAAATCCTTTGTAAGATTATAAATATCTTTACTGCCACTTTTGATCAATTTAATGCATCCTTGCTGAGTAAAAGTACAAAAAAATGAATATAACTACAAACCTTTGAATAGTAGTGTATGTCAGATAACTAACTAAAATAGGTTGTGAACACAATTTCATGTTGACTTTAAGACTCTTGAAATCCCAGTCTAAAACTGCTGCAATGTGTTAGTTGCAACAACAAAATCAACCTTCAAAAAATAACATCACTTCCGTTCCATGTACTTTCATGAGGACCCTAGCCATATAATTCAAATAACATCTCAAGAGCCTCATTCATAAATGAACATTTCATGATCGACAGAAATGCTTCCATGCAAGATTCCCAACCACCAATCTGAAGCTTAGAAATACCACACCACTGAGCGGATTGTAAAGCACTTAAAATATGAGATTCGAATGATTTATTTATGAATATATAGAATGATCAAGCAAAGAGAGAAAAAGGAGTACAAGCTAAAAGCTAAACACACAATCCTACCTCTTACTGCTTATTCCTCTGGAGGTAGAGCATGAAAGCAGTACAAAAATTAATAATGAATGTCACACAACTTTTAGAAATGTCAGGCAAAAATGAGATCGGAATTATAATACTGACATTTTTTTTTTTTTTTTACTTTTCCAAAGAAACTTTGTAACTATTTAGAATTGTTTTCATTAATTAAAAAATTAATATTTGATGAAAACCTTAAACTTACAAAACTTACATGAAAAATAAAACTTGCATACTTAAATAAAATAAACTAAATATCAAAATAAACTAAATAAATAATAAAAACTAAGAAACACATAACATGTAATAAAATGATAATATATTAATAGTACTAAATTGTTTAACTTGTTGCTAGGCTGTTGCATACTGGTTCAAATAAAAAAAATCCCTACACTACATATGGTCCCACCTTAAGTGTAAGTAAGGTTTTTTTTTAATTGTTTAATTGTCAGCTAGATAAATCCAATCACTTCGAAAAGTAATAGCACACCTCTCCATTACAAGTTGGATGATTTAAAGTATCGTTCATGTCTGTAGCACAAACAGTGCAAGCACAGCTAATAACATGAATGCTTTGTTTACACTGATGCAGAGTTAAGAAATCAGGAGACAATGTAAATGACTAACAAACAAAGGATGGGCGGGTTGCTCACCTGTACAGAGTTCTTCCCTGTATTGTTGCTAGATTTGAGAAGACAGAAAGATCTTCCAGCTCTTCAGGCCAAGACTGAATACTCAGAATGTCTGTCAAGCAGACAGAAGACTGAGTTAGATGATGTACAGAGAGGGCAGAAGAAATGACAACGATACACACACCTGTGATTTCTCTGACAGTGTTGAAGATCTTCAGTTTCTTTGGATTGAGAGCACTAATATTATTGTAACGGTCTCTGTAGAGGAAAGAAAGGTACAGAAAGGTCACCATTTCTGAACAGCATGCGATGCATATTGCAACTATATTTGGGTCACTTTTGGCCAAGTGGACTTTTACAAAATAAACTCCTTTCACGCTCTTATTAGTTTAATTTGTACAAGAGTGGGTAATAAAGGAGACCACTTTCATTTTTGTCATGAACATTTCAATCACCAGTGTCTCAAATGCTGATGATCTCAAATCTCACCCTCTAATTCCTGTTACAAGGAAATGCAGGCTGCCCTGAATCTTAGTGCAGTTTATGAAGCTGTCGATGTTCTGAGAGTCTACGGTCTGTCTGGAAGGTGTACCAGTGCCAACACATGCTGCACAAAGAGAGAAATCAGAGAGAACACAGGTATGGTTGAGAACACACAAAGATGGACATGAAGGAGATTGTGCTTGCTTCTGAACGAACAGTGAAGCACCTTTTAATAATAATGCTAAGCAATAACAATGCAACTCATCTTTGGAGACATACAAGAGTGGCATACTGTTCATTAAAGGTCAAAAGGTCAAAGACAACTTTATTGTAATTTTTAGCACATTTTGTGGCAATGGTTAAAAATAAAACAGTTCCTTCAGGGAACAATGGTGACACATTCAGTGGATATTCAAAAGGACTAAGAAAAAGACAACAGTGAATATAAACAACGGCATTACAAGTATCATATTCAGGAAAATCAGTAAATCGTTCATAGTCTTTAGAGGTTTTTGCTTGTAAAGTATTTTTTTCCCCCAAAAACTGCAAAAAGCTTTACATAAACTATTGGTCGAATGTTTGAAATAATTTATTCATGTTTTTAAATGAATTAAGTGTTTTTTGCTCACCAAGGTGGCATTTATTTGATCAAAACTACTGTAAAAACAGTAATATTGTGAAGAATGATTTTCTATTTTCATATTTCTTTAAAATGTAATTTATTTCTGTGATGCAAAGCTGATTCATCATTACTCCAGTCTTCAGTGTCACATTATCTTTCAGAAATCAAAAAATGCTGATTTTCTGTTCAGTTGTTGTGCATTATTACTGGTGCTTAATTATTAATAATGGTTCTTATTATTACCAATGTTGAAAACATTGCTTAAACACTGCTTAATATTTCTGTGGAAACTCATACATTTACCGTGATACATACTGAGGACTGAAGTAATGATGCTGAAAATGTAGCTTTGCATCACAGGAATAAATTTCATATTAAAACATACTAAAATTGAAAACAGCTGTTTTAAATTGTAATAATATTTCTATTTTACTGTATTTATTGAATAAATAAATGCAGCCTTGGTGAGCAAAGATGTCTTTGAAAACCATTTTAAAAAATCGCAATAATGCCAAACTTTTGACCAGCAGTGTAAAAAAAAAACAATAGAAGTCTATGGTATGCACCCATTTAGATAACTGGGCAAACAAAGTGTGCATGTTACCTTTCGGACAGAGACCCCCACACGGCTCACATCTTTTCACCCCTTTTTTATCCACCTCCATCTTGTCTGCCGGACAGCTGCTTACACACGAACTGCCGTCTACAACAAAGTTAGCTGAAGAGAACAGAGCAAATAAGTATACACTGTATGAAAATTGTCAAACTATTACCATAAATCCTACAAAAACCCTATTTAGGTCCCATTAGGAGAGTGGGATATTCAGTTTTGGCATTAAAACCTACATTGCTATGTTACAGGTAAATGATTTCCATGTAACCCAAGGAATCACTTACTAGGACAATGTGATACACATATTGTGCCATATTGGTATTTTGCATTAGGATTTGGTTCCAATTTGAACGTCACTTTATTATAGATGAGAGCCTGTGGACACTGCGGCACACATGACCCCGAGTTGTTAAAATTTCTGCAGGCCTGTGAACACACAGACACCCAAGTCAAAGCAAGCAAGGTTTGATTCATGAATCTGGTATGTAAGTGCAACACATGTTCAAGAACTGGTGAAAGTGTGTTGAACATACAAAGCAGTTGGTGTCGAGCGGCCCGGTGCAGCCCCCGGCACACTCTATGTGACAACACTCGCTCGGGCTGCGGCCGAAACAGCGGCCATTGCACTGTGGTGCGCACACTGTCTTAGTCACTGAGAACAGGAGAGAAACATAGTGAGCAGTGTGTGTGAGAGATACTGAAAGTTGAACAACGTGTGTGTGTGTGTGTGTGTGTGTGTGTGTGTGAGGTTCCAAGGACTTACAGATTTGACAAGAGTCATTTCCTGGACCCCAACACCGACCCCCACAAGACCCATGACAGGGAACTAAACAGAAAATGCACTATAATTTATACATTTCCATAAGATCATCATTCAAACTTAATATCACAAGTAAATCTTCAACTACATATATAAAATATATAAAATGGTGAACCCCTTTAAGCCTCCTGAGTTATGAAAAGACAAAATTTGAGCCTCTGATAACATTTATTTATTAAAATGTATCATAAATATTTATATAAAAATTGTTTGTTCATTATACACTACCATTCCAAAGTTTGTGGTCAGTAAGATTTTAAAAAAGAAATTAATAGTTTTCTTTTACTTGATTTGAACTGATAAATAGTGGCAGCAAAGAAATGTATAATGTTACAAAAAAAAAATTTCAAATGAATGCTGTCATTTTGAAAGTTCTATTCATCAAAGAATCTTGAAAAATAAAATGTATCAGGGTTTCCACAAAAATATCAAGCAGCAAAAACTCCTTTTCAACACTAATATGCTTCTTCAGCAGCAAATCAGCATATTAGAATAATTTCTGAAGACTGGAGTAATGATGCTGAAAAATCAGCTTTATACCATCACATGAATAAATTACATTTTATAACATATGAAAATAGAAAACATTTATTTTAAATTGTAATAATATTTTACATTATTACTTTTTACTGTTTTTTTAATCAAATAAATGCAGCCTTGCTGAGCGTAAGAAACGTCTTTCAAAAACAGTAGAAAAATCCCATTAGTAAAAAGTTACCAATCCCAAACTTTTTAACAGTATATTAACATATATTATATTACATTGTAATGTTTTATGTCTCCTTACATTCTGGTCCATTGTCTTCGATGATGATTTCTGCCCCACTGTCTTTCACAATGTCTAGCCAGTTAATCTGCGGTGCATAGCTCAATATATATATATACAGGTGCATCTCAAAAAAGAACACAATATTAGAATATCGTGAAAAAAGTTATTTTTTGTAACTTATTTCAAAAATGAAACTTTCATATATTCTAGATTAATTCCATGTAAAGTAAAACAAAAATCCAGTATCTCGAAATATTAGAATATTTACATTTGAATTTCATTAAATGACCATCCCTACAGTATAAATTCCGGGTATCTCTTGTCCTTTGAAACCACAATAATGAGGAAGACTGCTGACTTGGCAATGGTCCAGAAGACGATCATTGACACCCTCCACAAAGAGGGTAAGTCACAGAAGGTCAGCCAGTTAATCTGCGGTGCATAGCTCAAGAATTTATTCTGGATGATCTGCACTCCACCCTCCAGGATCTCTGCAGATAACAATAAATATGAGAAATATGGAAATATTAAGATAAGATCAAAGATATAATGGTAGAACTCGGAACTTGAAACCTGTCCTCTAAACTCTCAGAAAGAAGATATAACATTTTGCATTTCATTTGGAAATCAAGGTCTGGAGCCTGCAGGAAGACTGGAGAGACACAAAATCCAAGCTGCTTGAAGTCTAGTGTGAAGTTTCTGAAGTCAGTGATTATTTGGGGTGCCGTGACGTCTGCTGGTGTTGGTCCATTGTGTTTTATCAAGTCCAAAGTCAATGCAGCCGTCTACCAGGAGATTTTGGAACACTTTATGCTTCCATCTGCCGACAAGCTTTATGGAGATGCTGATTTCCTTTTCCAGCAGGACTTTAGCACCTGCCCACAGTGCCAAAACCACTTCCAAGTGGTTTGCTGACCATGATATTACTGTACTTGATTGGCCAGCCAACATGCCTTACCTGAACTCCATATGGAGTCTATGGGATATTTTCAAGAGAAAGATGAGAAATAGATGAGCTGAAGGCTCAATAGTACCTCAGCAGTGCCACACTGATGCTGTCATTTGTGCTAAAGGAGCCCCGACCAAGTATTGAGTGCATAAATCAACATATTTGAAAGATCTTGAGCTTTTCTGTTTTGCAAATCCTTTTTTTATTGATATTAGGAAATATTCTCAACATACTTTAAAGATCTTGAACTTTTCTGTTTTGCACATCCTTTTTTTGATTGATCTTAGGAAATATTCTAATATTTTGAGATACTGGATTTTTGAACTTTCATGAGTTGTAAGCTCTAATCATCAAAATAAAATAAAATATAAATGAAAAAAACTTTTGAAATGTTTTACTTTGCATGTAATGAATCTAGAATAAATGAAAGTTCCACTTTTTGAAATAAGTTGCAAAACATTAACTTTTTCATGATATTCTAATTTTTTGAGATGCACCTGTGTGTGTGTGTGTGTGTGTGTATATATATATATATATATATATATATATAAACACAAAGAGATTTTACAAATATTTTTTTCTAGGATTTTTCCTGGAGAAAATTTTAAAGTTGATGCCACAAAACAAGGGTGTTGTGAATGTTTGCTATGGTTTTGTTAGGTGATTGTTAGGTGATTGCTATGAATAATCAAACATTACTAATAAAGATACAGTATATACTGTGTTAAGATTTTACAAGAAGTAACATTCATATTGATTCCACACATTGAGTCACAATGAAATTAGTAAGAGGTTAAAGGAAGGGCAATGGAAAAAATGACAAACATGTTCATTGATTCACACACTCAGAGACACACAATGGAAAGACAACATGGATTGTACTTCACATTAGAAGTGTCGTGTTTGCTGAAGCAGGCTGGGACATGCTCGAGCCTAATTGTAGCCATCTAACATCAATCTCCTAGAATTTATCACGATGAACAATATACTATAGGATTTTTCTACAAGCTATAAGGCAGTCACAACTATGTGTCGGTCCAAGTTGGGGTTTATGAAGAGGTAATGCTCATTTGTGGGTGAATTCCTTGAATAAACCACACACACATAAAAATATTTTTCTGTCCGTTGACTCACTCTTCCACACCACACCCTCCAGAGAGTCTTGTTGCCATAGAAAATTTGTGGGCGTTTTGACAGGATGTGTTTCTGTGGGTGAGAATGTGTCACCTGTCACGTATGTGTGAGCGCACCTGTCAAGTGTGTGAGGCCCAGCTCCTTTAGTCCGTACACTCCGTCTTTCTGATAGTTGACGAGGATGGCGAGAGCGAAGCGATCTTCGTACAGAGACGTCCCTCGGATGACTCGCAGCTGTTCCAGCGGTAAACGTCTGAACTGGTTTATGGCGATGAGGATGTAGCCCGTTACTTCACGGATAGACTGTGAAGAGGGGTCGGGTTACACATTCATCAAATGAAACATAATAGACATACAGACGCAGACATGAGCCCACACAAATTAATCTGGTGTGAGCTCATGCACAGCTTATGCATGCTTTATTCAGAAGTGGCCTGATCTCTTGTTACATCTTTAGATCCTACAAACTTGCTCTATTTTCCTCACCTGTAGGAATGACAAATCGCGGTTGTGCTCCATCTGTGTGATCTCCAGGTTTCCTATGACAATCTTGCAGCCCGTGTACATCTCCTTCATGAGCTTGTACTGGACCTCAGAGCTTCCTGTCACACTCAGCGAGTTCTGCGTGCCTGTACACACTGTAAAGAGAGAGAGAGAAAGAGATAATTAATTGTAGCAAAAAACAAATGCGCGACCATTTGGAATTTAAGTTTTTGAAAGATGCTCTTATGTTCACCAAAGCTGCATTTATTTGATCAAGAATATAGTAAAATTGTGAAATATTATTACAATTTTAAATAACTGTGTTCTGTTTTAATATATTTTAAAATGTAATTTATTCCTGAAATGTCAAAGCTGAATTTTCAGCATCATTATTCCAGTCACATTATCCTTCAGAAATCACTCTAATATGCTGATTTGCTCAAGAAATGTTGTTTAATATTTTTATGGAAACCGTGATAGGCCTACATTATTTGAAATATAATTTTTTTAACAATATACATGTCTTTACAATCACTTTTCATCAATTTAATGCAACCTTGCTGAATTAAATTATTAAATTAAATTTAAATATTAAATTAAATTAAAAATCTTTTACTTAACTTTTACTTAAACTGTCAAACTTTTGAACAATAGTGAATAATACATTTCTATTGAAAAGAAAATGTTCAAATATCTTTGTATAATGACTGCTACAATATATAATATCTATCATATTACTCAGTGTCCTCTGTTAATATTTAATATTTCATGCCTATTTATATGTGGTTAAAATTAGTGGGATAATGACCAGCAATTGTATATAAGCAAAAAATAATTCAACAGGGGTCATTATTTACAGTAATGACTGAATGCACATTATGCCATATTCAATGCAAAATAAAATCTGAAAAGATGCATCATCTGATTATATCACAATCTCAGCAAATATTTAATATTTCATGCCCATTTATATATTAATGTGGTAAGAAGTTTTGTAATTACTAGGATAATGACCAGCAATTGTGTATTATCATCACAAAAATAACTTGACAGGAGTCATTATTTACAATAATGGCCGACTGACTGCACATTATGATCTATTTAATGCAAAAGAAATCTCCAACTGAGCATCAGCTGATGATATCACAGATAGAGCTGTTGTTGTTTTTCTTTCATTGTTGTTCATGTAGTGACATCAGGAAGGCAAAATGAAAGGTAATAGAGGACTAAAGGAGTTTGAGGTGAAGCTATTTTGCATTTCCAATTTTGCCCTAGTCAAAACAAGCCATTACTGAGGGTGGGAGTCTAGGAAAAAATATTCCCATTAATACTTAGAGGTGCTCAGAAATGCCCGCAGGAGCCTTTACAGATTAAAATTCAAAGAAACAGAGTTCTTCTGAGAATATGGTCCATTTATGACCCATTAGGATCAGAATGCAGGTTAAAAAGAGCATATGAGATTAAAGAATCACACATTCATAATGGCAGGTATAGAAGTGTTTCTGTCCTCATAATGCTTCTCTTCATTTCATGCAAACGAACTGTAAAACACAGGCACTTACTGATAACACGTACATACTGTAAACTGTTAACAGTGTTACAGAGTCCAACAAATGGGCCTAAATGTCTCTTGTGAAATACAAGCAGATGTTCGGTCCAGCCACACTGGTGTGATGTGTCGGCCAGACATTGTGCTTTTCAGAAAGAATTCTTGTAGGTCCAGGCTGTATTTAGAAATCTTTTAGTTCTTATCAAACTTCTCCTTTGGTAAACGCAGGGAACGCTCAAACACAGATCACAGCAGTCTTATTTTAGTATTTTTGATATACTGTATGTTTATAGGTTTTGTTAGTATTTTGAATTAGATTTTATTTTATATTTTTCACTTTAATTTTAGTTTGTTTTATTCATTTTGTTGTCTGTGTCTTTTTTTGTGTAAAAATGTTATATTTTGTTTTAGTTATTTTACTACTTCAAGTTAGACTAATTGAAAATGAGAAATTAAAATATAATAAAATCATTTGTATATATATATATATATATATATATATATATATATATATGTATATATATTAGGGGTGTAACGGTTCACAAAATTCATGGTTCGGTTCGATACGACACGGGTGTCACAGTTCGGTATGTTTTCGATACAGCAAAAACAAAGAAATGCCAGACAAATCCGAACCGTCATATTTGTGTACCGTTACACCCCTAATATATATATTGTGTTATTTTAGTTATTTATTTTGTTTCAAGTACTTATGGTCTCAGTTTTAGTTTTAGTTATTTAGTTTAGAATCACAGAACAGTGAGATAATTGGTATATTTTCTTAAATTCTCTTTCCACTTGGTACAAAATACATGCTAAACAAATACAGTCTTGCCTTTAACACATACACAGTTCCCATATTATAGATACATGTACTGAGAACCTGAACAGATAAGATCTGGAGTTGAACTTTAGGGTGTTATGGCCCACAATGGGACAGGTAAGGCAAGAAAAGGCTTCAAACCATCAGTTAAACCAGAAGTATTGAACTTTTACCTGCTTAGATTATTCTCTTGAGGAAAAAGACCCCAGTATAATCACACCAAACTCAACAAATCATGCAATTAAAAGTCTGAGATTTCAATATGAAACATAACATCTGAGTTATGCTATCAAATTAATTTGATTTCATTTAACTCTATGTCAGCACATGCCTCAATTATAAAATTTAGTCTACTTCAGACATTTGACCTGAGATACCTAAAAGGTTGCTAAAGTTGAAACAGAACTGCGAGCTTGCATTATGAAATAGCAACCTCTGAGCGTTGCAATTGTCCCGTAGGTTTAAGTTCACAGAAGCGATTAAATGGAAGCAGCAACACTGCATTCCTCCTGTAATATTCCTAAGAACAGGAGCCCTAAAACAAACAACCACAAGTCTCATTTCATAACTCTCCTTGTGAAAAAGAAGTGCACCTTATTGTATTGAATGTGTACTTACTTCAACTATTATAAGAGTTTGTGTTTAAAAACTGTACTTGCAGAAAATATAACATTAATAAAATAGAAGGCCACTTAAGTGTAAAGTTCATTTAAAAAGTCCTGGCAGAATATTACCGGTACATTTCCTGTTAAATTTACGGACATTTCCTTCAACCCTAAAACAAAACACAAGGTAAACACCTATTAACAAAGTAGATTGGGCCATATTTCTATACAGATTTTTCTTAAAGTGAACAGTATGTTTCTTAATACACAGACGTACACTTTTAAAAAGCAATAATGTCAATCAACATGTCAAATTAAACATTTTACTAATAATAATATAATATAATAACAGTTTCCTGTTTCCTGGTCCCATTTGACTTACATAGTATTTGTCCATACTGTTTGGTTACCCACATTCTTCAAAATATCTTCTTTTATGCTTAACAGAAGAAAGTCAGTCACATATTTAAAATGACATGAGGTTGAGTAAATTTTGGTGAGCTATCCTTTTGAAAGAAGCATGAATTTAAAAAAAATTTTTTTTTTTAAACTTTAATATTCTGCTGTTCTAAAAGCATGAATGTGTTCATGTGAACGGCCCTCAGTGTGTGCACTCAAGTGTGCAGACAATGATACAATGCTCCCATTCAACCAGAGCGCGAAAACAAGTGTAAGAACCGCCAAAACTCAAACAAACGCTCACAAAATACACACGCTAGGTTCAACTATCAGGTTCACATCACAGGTATGAGAAACAAAAGCCAGGGGAGGTCTAAAGCGGCACACAACAGAAACTTGGCCGCAGTCACAAAGAGATTATCCAAACCTGACTGATTGGTTCTCACAGGCATAAATACACATAAATCTACACATTAATGTCTGAATCATTTATTGTCATTAAAGGGTCAGCTAACACACAACACACAGGCATGCACACACACAGAAACCATACCTAGCTTAATGACTTTGTTTTGCACCTAAAAGCCATTCAAAGTTACAGGTTACTGCTGTTCCCCGGGCAAGAGAAGGAATTATTTTGATTTATCAGACACATGTTTGTGTATGTGAGTATGTGTGCATGCAATATGAAATAAAATAAAATATAATAAATAATTGATGTTTTTTATTTTATTTATAAAAAAAATATTTTTTTTATCCCATCTTAATATGCTATAAGAAAGTCAGTCATAGGTTTATATTTATGAAAACTGTAAACACTATGGTGCTATCAAAATATTGGGTAATACTTTCCAATAAGTTAATTGTTAATTAGTTAATGCATTGTTTACCCACACATTACCCATACATTGTTTTTTAGCTTGAAAACCCCAGGTAACATTTAATGTGATTACATGGAAAAAGGTTAAATTCTTACACTGTTCAATTTTTTTATTTGTAATGTTATAAAGTATCCCTTTAATTGACATTCGGAGAAAAGAGTACTACTGATCAGAAAGGACTACTTCAAATTTTAAAACATTTGTTTTCTGTGATACAAGATGAGATCAATTATGAATTTTTTTATATTTACTGTATATTTAATGTTCATTTAGATGCAATCCCCCACACTGTTTTAGTTATTTACTACATAAATACAAAGTTCTACCATGAAACTCTAGGCCAATAGGTTCTAACTCATCTGATAGAATCACATCATTACTGAAGTCGTTTTAATTGCATGTGCAGCCAGGGACGGACTGGGAGTAAAAAACGGCCCTGGATTTTCTCCCAAATAGGCCCACCACAACTACAAACAACCACTACTATCTCACAATATTACAGCAATCAATGTATTGCATTTATGGCAAATAACATCACAAAACCCATAGTGGCCCTGCTGAAAAAAACAATAGAAACCATCACAGAAATTCTAATGGTTTCCACTACAAATGCCATTACAAACATTACAAACAGGGATTGAAATTAACTTTTTTACTCACGAGCCAATTTGGCTACTACATTTTTAAGTTACCGGCCATTCATAACTTCTACCAGCCAAAAAAACCCCGAAATAAACCAACAGCTTGAGTCTGTCTACAATGTAGACTCTACATGACAAAGCGACTGTTGCAAATCATTTTGTGTCGGTACTCTGACTCCTGAATTTTTTGATATTTTTCATATTCTGTGTGGTCAGTTCACAGCAGTGATAGAAATTAATCTTGTCCAATAAGTTTAGATTGATTTTTACCTTTATAAATCCATTTGTACTAAAAGTGTGCATCATCTTTTGGGTCAAATTCTTACATTTAATCAGGCAATTATAACAATACTACATTTAGGCTGTTACTAAACAAATGAATGCCAGTAAGTGGCAGCAAGTCACTGTTAAGTGAGTCATTGCAAATGAACCTAATCATTTAAACGGTTGATTTTGCTCAGAGACGCAAAACAGCTGCTGTGTTTGGAATGTTTTCTGTTGGCGAAATAACGCAAAAACAGCCAATATGGTGTCTAAAACGTAAGTCTCTTGATATTAACTTATTGTTTATTGAACTGTTGTATAAAATCAATATCACATTTGTAACCAAGTGAACATAACTTACGAAAAGTAACCCGCCAAACTGGCTAGTGATTTGACAGCGTTACCCGCCACATCTGATTTTTACCCGCATTTGGCGTGTTGGCGGGTGTTAATTTCAAACCCTGATTACAAACCATCAACTTTTAATCATTAAAACCATTAAATAATGGTTTTCTGTAGTGTGTTTTGGGAAATGCTCCATTAGGATTTAGTGGTTTTAACAATAATAATATTTAACAACAATAATAGGCAACTAATTACCAGTAGAGACCAATAGAGTCCATTACAATTTCCATTCAAACCAATACAATTTCCATTATAACCAGTAAAAGCATTACAAATTCTATTGATGGTTTCTATTGTTGTTGTTTTTTTCAGCAGGGGATTGAACTGCATTAGCGCCCCCTTTTGTCGGCTGTCAACGTCACTTAATTTGACACTTTTTCTTTGATGATGAACCAGCCAAGCCGACGGCCGTCGAACGTTCTCCAGAACGTCCAGATGGCCAGTCCGCCCCTGTGTGCAGCCAATGAGCTTGCTGCTCAACATTCAAATACTTGGCTAGTGTTTGCTGTAGAAGTTGTAGCGCACTTCAGAAACCCTCCACCTCCCCCAGCTCCACCTGTATAGATCTGCAATGGGGTACTTTTATGTACGCTATATATGGGGGTTATTTCATATGTGTTATATGTGCAGCAGCAGTATTTCTGACATGCTCACAGCAGCATATCTCTGGATGGACTGGCAGTAGCAAATCTTGGTACTGGTTCTGCTGCAGCAGCACAGCAGATCTATTCCACCAAGACCAAACACATTAACATTGCCTTGCACATTACCATGCTAAAACTCTCCGGGAGTTGTCGTGACAGAAATAAAGAAATGCATGATTTGTAAGGGATTCTATTCAGGGGGTCGCAGTCAAATCAGATTGGTCATGACGTGGGATTATGTGACTCTGTCCAGTAGTTTCACCTGTTGCCAGATCACCTGGACTACACACCTGTTGTTGTTCATGCCATTGTGCTCCACCCTTCTTAGTCAACACTACTGCACAGGCCAAAGGTCAACCAGTGCATCAAATCACATCTCACTCTGTCTCTGTATATGAGCCAAAACAGATTGTTTTCCTTGTGTTGTCTAGTATTTTCTTCATGGATACTTCCTGCATTTGATAATTCCTCATTAGCAAGTACAAATTATGTGAATGTACGCAATTTACAAAATACTGTATTTAACCACTGATGCAACCCAATATTTAAGATTTGGGTGGAATTAACAATAAAAACATACATTACGACTGACCACTATTTTGAAAACTGGGATCCTCTTTGAATAGGGCCACAGTTGACCTTCTGTGTAGACGAAACCAAAAAACTAGACAACTAAACAACTAGACAATATTCTAGCGAACATTAATGAGATTCAGTACAAGAAGTAGGAAAATGCAGTTGGCATCACAAGTTCAAACTCCTCTGTGATTCCTTCTTTTCAGAAGACAGCCGTTGAGTCAGGGAACAGGTTAAACTAAATCTACTGGTTGAGTCACTTGTTATTTGAACTGAGCACTGATTTAGTACAGGAACAAATCTCTCCTTTTACACTCACAGTCTAAGATAAACAAATATATCTCGCTTAGACACAATGGTGCAGAAACAGGTTTTCTGAATGCATTAGCTACGGACAGCAACATCACTATTTTGGGATGTATATTGTGTAAGCACATATAGGTTTTAACACATTTTGTTACAAATTTGTGGAGCTGTTTGTAAATACTCCTTTTAAAATATATTACATTATATATATATGAACAATATTTGTATGCAAATTACACTTTATTATTACTATTACACTTGCATGAAATTTATGCAAAGTGTCACTTTAATAAAAGTAGCAAATGCATAATGCATTAGCATCCTAAATATTAAAATGCAAATGTTTATGCTATTCTCTTATGTCTTTCCAGTCGCATACAGGTGCATTGTGCATACAGTAAAAACAGATTAAGCCTACCTTCATGTTTACCTTCCTCTGTCTGAGCGCGCGCAGGTGAACGGAGCGCGAGACACAGCGCGAGCATCTGCAGCAGAGCAGCATTCATCTTCATCATCCTCATCCTCAGAATATTCCCAATGTGAGGTCAGTCCGTCAGTCTGAGCAGACAGTTAAATATTCATGGCCAAAGAAGCGGGGAAGAGATGATGCTCCCTTCACTTCGGCTTGTCCAAGTTTGACAGAAATTTGACAGACGTTTTTTCTCTCTCTCTCTCTCTCTCTCTCTTCTTTCCTTTTTAATCCGAAAAGTTCCAAATATTACATTCAGTAAGTAATTACATTACATTTAGTTACATTACATTACGTAGAGCAAACGAAAAAGATACCAAGTAGTCCATTTCCGTTTGTTGCGGAAAAGTTTATAGACTTATGCTATAAATCCTTCGGTATAGGCTACGTCAGTTCAAAGCTAACACTCTGATTTAAACAAAAATTGTAATACAATCAATAGTTTGAGTTGAAAAGCGCCCAGAATACAGACGAGGTTAAAAGATTTGTAAATATGAAAAGGCTCGAGCACGCAGGAATGCTGTCTCGAGGTTTGTTACCTGTTGACGCGTACAGGTGAATGATGCTGAACGCTGATTGGGTCTGATCAAGGTGACGTCGACCTTGTAATTCCAAAGCCCGTGCACTGATTTATTTCAAACATGTAAACAAGTCATAAAGCCTTGATTGTGAACTCCTGACCATCATAAACAGATGAATTTCCCTCAGTAAGCGACAGTCCTCACAGCCTACACTGAAAACACCGACGAGATTGTGATAGATTTATGTGCCAAGATTGCGCTCTCTCGCTCTCTCTCTCTCTCTCTCCCTGAACAAACACATACACACATCCGGGCTTTGCTGTATCGATAATAATGTTATCTTGGAGTGAGGGTCTCATTGTGTGTAAGTCAAGGCTGGCATTGTGTCCCGGACCGGTATCGTCCACAAGTTTATCAGTGTTTCTTTGATGGCTCTGGACTCACAGTCTCACAAAGAACACTTTGTGCCTCAGTTCAGATGGCTTCAGACCTCTGAGACAAGAAAGTGTTTAGAGCACACGCTCACTCTCAGACAAAATAAATAACTGCCAAAATAATACATTTTAAATCATATTTTAATATTATTTATATTTGTATTAATTTTTCCATTTTGATTTCCTTTTTGTAATGTATTCATTTTAATTCTATAAATTCTAAATACCTCACAAATCACACATCACTCTGAAACAAAAACCACAGCAATTCAATAATTGTCAAAATAATACATTTTAATATTCTTTTTTTAATTGTATTTAATTTTTATTTTTATATATTTATTTTGTTCAATTTTAATGTCATTTTTGGATTGTACTCACTGAAATTCCCCAACAGTAATCACTAAACTGTTACTCTCAAACACAGAAATCACATCAATTGAATAACTGACAAAATAATAATGTATAATTTTAATTATATACATTGTTATATTGTTTATTTTTTCACATTTTTCTAATTTATTCTAAATGTCTCAACAGTAAACACTACACTTTGAGAGCACACATCACATACTGTGCCTCACAATAATGCATTTAATTGTAATCTAAAATAATTATTAAGCTTTTTTTTATTTAAAAAAAAAATACACTTTATATATTTTTTTCTTTATTATTAAGCATATTCCTTATAGTTCCTCAAATTTGACATGGCCCAAATGGATGCTACACGTTAATCAAATTATTATTTTAAAGTGTTTTTCTTTTCACAGCATGCAATGTTTTCTAATTGGTACTTTTTGAACAATTAACTTCCCCCTTGTTCTCCATTCAGACAGCATGTGAGTGTAGTCACAGTTGGAAAACAGGTTTTAAAAACCAGCTCTTCCTGCACTACCGGTTTGTATGAGGCACTGATTGAACAAACAAGTAGTACACAGACAGACAAACACACACACAGACAGACAGACATACTTACACAACAACCCTTAATGAATTCTTTACCGTCCTCTATATGCTCTGATACATCATATGCTATTTTTTCTTTTTACAGGGAAGTGCAGCGCATAAAAAAAGGTATTTTATTATTTTGGGACACATTTCTTGTTCATTAATATCTCACCAGCCAACAGCATTATGGGCCAGAACACACTCTGATTGAGCTTTCTCACACGCTTCCTACTTTGAACATCTCATGGGTTTGTAAATGTTTCGCACTCTATATATTATACATTGGCAAGCACATATGCAGTAATGCGAATATGCTTTTTTGTTCTTTACTTCCTTTCACAAAGTGAAAAGTGTCTGAAACTGTTGGTTTTCACAATAGTTCTGCCCTCTTCTGGTGGACATAAGGGACAGCAGTGCAGAAAGAGACTCGATATAGGCCTACTCCACGACTCCAGCTTAGAAGTTTCAAAGCACAGTTTATCTTTGTGAGACGTTTGCGATAAATAATGCAATCCATTAAAACTAATTAAATCTAGGATTAGACATGATCCATTTCTGGCGCCTACCAGAGATCAATATAAGACATTACACATAATATACAATATGATGAAGTCATTAGGTGGCTTTACTAAAGCATATTCCAGACCAGGAGGGATAGGTTTATTCAACAGTATCCACTATAATCTTCCAGCAGGTGTGGTCATTACATAAGGTTCTTATGTCCACTTAAAAAAATTTGCATTAAAATGTAAAATGGAACCAACACAAAAGAGAGAAGACATGGCAAATAATTTTCATGTTTTTATTTGAGCGTAGCGTTACAGTCAGGGATCGGAGGGAGAGAAAGATTTTTGTGTCTACATCATAATAATCAACAATAATCTTTCTTAATCTACTGTAACAGATAATTACACATTTCATCCATGATTTCTAAGTTCTATTTATTTATTGAAATTGTTTTCCCCTTCATTGATTATGTTCACTGACACTGTATAAGCCATTAAAATGATTTACCCAACACAGTAAAAAAATCAACAAAGAAAATGCATAAGCACACAGAGGTAAAAACACATTCACCTAAATAAATACATAAATAAAAATATAGTATCGAAGAAGATAAAATCAAACTTTAAACCATCCTAAAAAGTCAACCCTAGCTACTCAATAAGCACACAAACTATTTAATGCAAAGAATAAATGCTTTGAAATCAAGCAAACTACCTATTTGAGATTTTTTAACCCCTTTTGTTCCCAGATCAACTAAAACAAAACAAGCAACTCAGTGACCCAATAACTTAGTTAATAAATAACCTTGTGAAAACACACTTTTGTAAGAAGATAAGGCCACAAAACTTAACAGACTGGACGATTCACACTGCAGACTTGTGTAGAACATCGCTGTTTGCATTATATGCTGAAATACTACTGTAGAGTGTGTTAAGCTAACTAAGCTTATGTTCCATTGCCAAACTGGATCATTTGAGGTTAAGTGTCTTGCTAAATACCACAATAAGTTTTGGTAACTCTCCCGTTCCTGCATCACCCACACGCTACAGCGCTCAAAATAATACAAGACTCCATTCGAATCATGTCCTAGGTTGAAAAGACTCGCCTTTTATAATGTTCATACAGTCATAAGAGTCATAACAATGGGTTTTAGTGTAAAGGTGCTGGGTATTAAGTGGGAAGATGCCAAAAATGCAAACTAGAAAACAATGCTAGAAACACATACAATTACAAACAGACTGTGTTAGTGTTAGATTTTTGTGTGATGGATGGATTACTGACACACACGCAATGCAGGAAAAGCGGTTTTGTTGTATTTACACTAGCTAGCATGGTAAAATAGGTAAGCATTTGATTTTTCATTTGTCCTTGTAGTCTGTAACAGATTATGTTATAGAATATGACGTGTTAAGCACAAAAGACAACCTACTTTAAATATACATATCTATATATTTTTCTCATTTCTGAACTATAATAATCCAAAACATCATGAATAAAGCCCAAATGTGTGCACTGATTCAACAAATTCACATTCGTTGGGGGCGATATGTTAGTCTGAACCCACAAAATGCATTATGAGCATGAAACATGCAAACAAACACATAAGCAGACGAGTTATTGTGCAGTTTGCTGCAGACCACTGACATACCGAGGTTTAATGTATGTATGTGTGTGTGCTGTTTTATGCTGTTCACTAATATGAAAGCAAAAGCAAAAAATTTAGTGTCATAACAATCTACTAATCATGTCAGTGGCAAATTAGTATAGCAACTAATAAAGGACTGTGTTAAACAGCATTTCACTATCTATCTATCTATCTACAGTATCTATCTATCTATCTATCTATCGGACTAACAGCACAGCATGCATGCCATGCAGACAATGCTAGAGATTCGTACAAAACAATACCCATGCAACAACTAGCCAAGTCAATTCTACAACAAAGGGGCGTTTGATTGGAAAAAGCTTTATTTACAGCTTCACTTGAATTATGGTGGACAACTCAACAGCACCACGTTTGACTCACAATTTAGGCGAGGGATGTGTGATAAGCGACATTCGTTGTACAGCGTCCATTCTAGTACAGCACGGCCACAAAGCAGCATGCAACACCAACCAGCTTCGTGTGACTAAACACGCACATGCAGATCTAACCTCTACTACACCACAACGCTTAACACGACACCAAGAGAAAGAGCCATGCAAAACACAGCAGGGTATCTAACGCAATCACGAACCGCCGGGATCGCAGACTGTGGATATTGTGTGCGTGAGGAGGCAAACTGCATCATAATCGCATCTACGGAGCATTTCGACAACACGAGGAAATACATAAGCATATTACATAATACATGAGCACGCTCAGACCCAACGATCTTTTTCATGGCAGTCAAGGACAACACTGATCACTGATTGTAAACACGTGAGCGAGAGAGGGAGAGACGATAAAATCGACTAAACGTTGATGCTATAAACCGACACTTTTCGTACAGTGAAATGGAAAAGTTAACAGAGGAAATATTGATCTGCGTGTGAATGCGTGTGCGTACAAACCTACAGATGATTTACACAGAGCCGTAGAAGGCTCCATAAACCACATACTGTGTTTTTCCAGAATACAACCAAAAAAGAACGAAAATTGAACAAAAGAGAAACCAAACATAATGATTCCGAAGGCCAAATTAGTCCCACCCCTTTCCCAAAGCGAGAGACGGCCACGTAATGCAAATCCTGGCCCTCACTTCTTATTCTTGAGCTGATTGGCGAGCCAGTCGAGCCCTTCGTACAGACCATCACCGCTGGTCGCGCAGGTCGCTTGTATATACCAGTTGCGATGGCGGAGCGAATGGAGGCCGAGTTTGTCTGTGATCTCAGCTGCATTCATAGCGTTTGGCAGATCCTGGAGTCAAGGAGGAATATAAAAAGAGAGTAGATTGTGAAATTGAATATTTGCTTAGATAGGACCAGATATTTTTATTCTAAAATAAATATACAATTTAGCCACAGAAATACAGATGATAGATTATGGACTGCCCATTGATGGACATGTGTTCTGTTTATATAAAATGTTATGCTAGTGACCTATATACTAACATTGAAAAGTTTGAGGAAGACTTTTTAATGTTTTTGAAAGAAGCTCACTAGGACTGCATTTATTTGATAAAAAGACACTTAAAACGGTAATATTGTGAAATAGCATTACAAAAAGTGTTTTCTATTTGAATACATTTTAAAATGTCATTTTTTCCGGTGTTGGCAAAGCTGAATTTTCAGCATCATTACTCCAGTCTTCAGTGTCACGTGATCCTTCAGAAATCATTCTAATATGCTGATTTGCTGCTCAATAAGCATTTCTTATTATTATGTTGAAAACAGTAGTTTTGCTTAATTTTTTGGAAAATCCATGTTTTCTGGGTTATCTATGAATAGAAAGTTTAAAAGAACAGCATTTATTTGAAATAGAATTTGTGTTGTGACAATGTAAAAGTACTAATAGTCACTTCTAATTATTTAATTCTTGCCGAATAAATATAACCCCAATCTTTTAAATGGTAGTATAAATATGAAAATATGAAATAATTTTTTGGACATATATTTTGTGATCTGTCAGGTAGTAGGGATGCTTTAATAAACAAAATCACAGTACCTGTTTGTTTGCAAAGACAAGAAGGACAGCATCACGCAGTTCGTCTTCTGCAAGCATCCTCATTAACTCCTCCCGCGCCTCGTTAACTCTCTCCCGATCGTTGCTGTCAACCACAAAGATAAGACCTAAGGACAGAAAAATGAGCAGAGATAAAGAATAGAGACTTAATTTAATTCAACGAGCAACAAACATTAACACAACTCAAAAAATACACAGATTGTATTCAGCTATGCAATAGCAGTTTTGTTTAAAAAGAACATTGTTTATTTGAGCTATTTTACACTAAGATGTGGACATGTTAACCAGTGTTATTTTAGTATCATTGAGGTACTAATAGTTTTTTTCAATATTTTCCATTTTCGCTAATGTTTTAGGAATTCTGTTATGTGTTTTTGTCATCATTATTAGTTTTTTATATACATTATATATTTTATATAAAGAATATATATTTTTCTATAGTTTTTTTGTATTTCAGTTTTAGTTATATATTAAAACAAAGTTAAACTAAAATGAAAATTCATAATGTTGCCTAGGGAACTATTCCAATAAAATACATTTTTACAAATATTACATATTTTCTTTTCTTTCCGTCATAATTCAAGTAACAAAAACATTTTATGGTTTTAATTTTAGTTAGCTATAATAACCCTGCTTGATGTTTACAAGGTGGCTCTGCAGGACCAGCCATGTAAATGCAGTGTGTGCTCACTGAACACAACACAAACTGCACAGACACACCAAATTACAATCATTTACACAGTCAACTCAATCCAGCTTGTGTTTTAGTGGGAGACGTGAAGTGTATGTGTAACTCACCCTGTGTATTTTGAAAGTAGTGTCTCCAGAGTGGTCTGATTTTATCCTGACCACCCACATCCCACACAGTGAAGCTGATGTTCTTGTACTCCACTGTCTCCACGTTAAAGCCTTAAAACACAAACACAAACATCACAAACTTACACTGTATGGCCCAGAATCACAGCACAATTCAGTTACTGTACATTCACCTCACAGCAACTGTAAAAATATAATGGCTCTATATGAAATACATAAAGTAAATACACATTTATACACTGTGTGTTTGAAATGTCATTGTGTCTCAGACCTTAAATTCTGCCTAAGGATGAACAGATACCTGTATAATAGTATTGTAAGTCAACATGACAATAGAATAAAGTAAGAGAAGGATTTTACCAATGGTTGGGATGGTGGTCACGATCTCTCCCAGCTTCAGTTTGTAAAGGATGGTGGTTTTACCAGCAGCATCTAATCCAACCATCAGAATTCTCATCTCTTTCTTCCCTATCAGACTCTTCAGCAGATTGCCAAAAATATTCCCCATGATTCAATGTTTTGCTTCGTCTAGCCAATCGCAATCCAGAAAGCTGTGAGTCCTTGGTGTGGAACAATTCACTGAGGTAAAAAAAAACTGAAAGCCTTGGTTATTTAGGTTATTTAACTGAGAACAAGAATCTAGAGTCCTGGAAAGGGAAAAAGAAGAGGAAATGTTATTCTCACTCTCATAAAATGTGCACTTTTATTCAGCAAGGACATATTAAATTAATCAAAAGTAACAGTAAAAGACATTTATAGTGTTACAAAAATTCTATTTCAAAGTAATGCTGTTCTTTTGAACTTACTATTCATCAAAGAATCCTGAATACATGCATCATGGATTCCACCAAAATATTAATAAGAAGAAGAACCATTCTCAACATTGATAATAATAAAAAAATGTTTCATGAAATCAGCATATTAAAAGGATTTTTCAAGAATCATGTGACACTGAAGACTGAAGCTTTGTCATCACTAGAATAAATTACATTTAAAAATTATTTCAATAGAAAACAATTATTTCAAATTGAAATATTACTGTTTTTTATTTACTGTATATTCGATAATAAGAATGAGAGACTTTATTCCAAAACAGTAAACAGTAGTGTAGGTATGTATGTACAGTTATACACTCCATGAAAAAAGGTACAAAAGCTGTCACTTTTCAAAAGGTACTTTTTGTTCCTTTTAGGTGCTAATATTTACTTTTTATAGATACTAATACATACCTTTATGGTACAAATATGCATCCTCATATTGCAGCAAATGATCTACATAAAGTGTGATTCAGTTGGACTGACTGAATTTAACATGTAAATGATGAGCAGTGCAATCTGAACATTTCAGCCAAACATTATTTCACCTGCTGTAATCACACAAAACTGATTATCAAAGATGCATTTGGAAGTTGCAAGCGGATTGAATGAACATGATGCTTTTGGATGTGTATACATTTCTGATCTTCACTAGTCTGCTTTATGTGTACAAGCTACATACTGAACTGAAGAAACTATGATCCTGCCATGTCTTCAGGCCATCCAGCAATCTGTTCATCCCTCTCATATCCCGCCTTCACATGAACCCCCAATAGTCATCCCTGAACATTCCCAGATGGAGTTATCCGAGATGTAGAACACATTCCCCGATAACCGTGTTGTCCTAATTCACGAATTGTCAATGTATAAAGCTTAAATTTTAAATTAAACGTGTTTAAGGGAGACTGAGGTTAGTCACACAGTGGCTTTATCAAAGGAACTGTAAGGCTTTGAGTCAAATGTCCAAATACACAAATCTATATTTTCTCTAGCAGTGTGTTGTATGTCATTGTGTGTTTGTTTCAAACACCTAGTTTTAAACACTTTTAAAGGAATAGGTGACCCAATAATGAAAATTTGCTGAATATTTACTTCAGGTCATCCAAGAAGTAGATGAATTTGTTTCTTTTTTGGAACAGATTTGGAGAAATTTAGCATTACATCAATGGGTCCTCTGCAGTGAATGGGTGCCGTCAGAATGAGAGTCCAAACAGCTGATAAAAAACATCTTGATAATCCACACCGCTCTAGTCCATCAATAAAAATCTGAACATCTGTGCGTTTGTGAGAAACAAATCCTTTAAGATGTCCACAAGTCCATCAAACTGTTAATTCCAGCCAAAATACAAGTCCTCGATCCTTAAAGGGTTAGTTCACCCAAAAATGAAAATTAGGCTGTGTTTTACTCACCCCCGAGGCATCCTAGGTGTATATGACTTTCTTCTTTCAGACGAATCCAGTCGGAGTTATATTCAAAATTGTTTTTGATCTTTCAAGCTGTTTAATGGCACTCAGCGGGTGTTGCAGTGCTTCAGTCCAAAAGAACTTAAATAAAAATCGCCCATCCATAAAAAAAGTGTCTCACACAGCTCCAGGGGGTGAAAAAAGGCCTTCTGTAGCGAATTGATGCGTTTTTGTAAGAAAATTATCCATATTCAAAACGTAATAATCTAACCCTTTAATACTGTTTTCGCCAGTTAAAAAGTTGTATAAATCAGAAGAGAAATATGCACAGCGAAAACAGTCTAAACAGTTCTAAACAAATATTTCAGTGGATTTTGATGTGAGAGGAAACCAGGGGATGGACTTTTTCACTGGAGAAAGTGTTATTATGAATTATGGACTTGTGTTTTAGCCGGAAGCAAGGATTTTAAGTAAAAAATGCCTAATGATGGATTTGCGTTTTACAAATGTAATAAACTGATGCTTGCTGTTGAAGTGGAGTCATGTGGATTATTGTGATGTTTTTATCAGCTGTTTGGACTCTCATTCTGACGGCACCCATTCACTGCAGAGGATCCATTGGTGAGCAAGTGATGTAATGGTAAATTTCTCCAAATTTGTTCTGATGAAGAAACAAACTCATCTACTTCTTGGATGACGGCCTGAGGGTGAGTAAATGTTCAGCAAATTTAATTTGTTAATTCTGTCCATCAAACTGAAATACCAATTATCAAATTCTTGCTATGACTGTTGGTTAAACAAATCCAGGCTAAAACAAAACACAATAAAAAGCACATCATTGACACATGTTCAGATTTTAAATGAAAATGTTAAACTGCGAGTACAGGACCTGTAAAAACATTTTATGTCAGCATAGTTTTAAATGTCGTAATTCAAAAATATATATTTTACATTTTACATGTTTGCCATTACATGACTTGTATCGTGTTTCAAAAATTACATTTTGCTGAAAAAAGTAAAAAAAAATAAATAAATAGCATGTCCATATTTAACGACTTGTTTTGTGTTTCAAAAATTAAATTTTGCTGAAAAAAAAAGTACAAAAATAGTTTAGCTTATAATGCCACAATGCCCTGCTAATGGGTTATGTTATCACCAAATGTCAAAGAGTGTTCATTTGTATCTTTCTATTTTCCTAGCCACAGTGGAAATGTTCAAAAGATTTTGTTTCGTGAAACATGCCTAGAAAGAAACTGACTTTTAAAAATAAATCTATTCTGAGTAATAATGACAGAAGTGTGACAACTAGCCTTGGCCTCCCCTTTAAAATCAAGACAAAAGATAACAATATTAAAGCTGCATAACCAGCATGAAAGTATACTTGATGCACATGTAAATGTGTCGGTAACACTTTACTTGAAGGGGTGTGCATAAGACTGACATGACACCTTCATAATCATGACATGACACATGTCATGAATATGAAGGAAGTTTTATGCATGTTTATGACAACTGTCATTAAGTGTCATTCGTTCAGTTATGTCATTTTTAATGCAAATATGACATTATTTGACCTACCCCTAACCTAACCCTACCCCTAACCTTACCCCTAACCATAGCCCATAACAAAGACATCTCAAACAATGTCATCTTTGCATTAAAAATTACATAACTGAGTGAATGACACTTAATGACAGTTGTCATAAACATGCATAAAAAACCTTCATATTCATGACATGTGTCATGTCATGATTATGAAGGTGTCATGTCAGTCTTATGCACACCCCTTCAAGTAAAGTGTAACCAATGTGTCCACTAAGACAGTAATACGAGAAGGTGTTTGTGATGAATAATAATCTGATGATGCTGCGGGGGTCTGACTCCGGCTGAGCTGTCCATGGTGCTGACGCCCGACCCACCTCCAGCAAACCCCTTCCACACAAAACACATCACGAATATCATTTCCAACTATTTTTGTAACAGACTTCGTCGTTTTTTAAAGGCTTCCTTGTTTCCGAATGATTCTCCTCAAACCTGTGCAAGAGACCCCAACAATGTAGTCACGAGACATCGAAATACAACTGCGCTAGACGGAGGTCCACATGATATCTAATACGATGGTCTTCAAAAACATTAATATGGCTCTAAATTAATCATTTAGATTACTGCCGGCTTGTTGGAGCTCATAAAGGCCTACGACCCTTTGACAATGTCGGCGTAGGATACAAAGATCGGAGCTTCTCCGTGAAGCGAGGCGCTTGGCACGAAGCAGATGGATGAAATTGTTCTTATGCAAGATCACTACAATTCATGCAAAAGCAAACCAGAATCAATTAAAACCCGAGCGCAATACGAGCCGTCATGATATCTGAAGAGGCGTAAGACAGCAAGCACATCATCTGTGACACAGATCTTCATTCATTTGGAGAGATAGAGAGACGGTACGTTCCTCGCGGAAGGCCTGTCGCCTTTCTGTTTCCAGCAGCAATATAAGACGCGCTGTCATATTTCACCAAACGTACAGACAACATTTCAACCCGTCAGAACCACTTCCAAACGCTTCATTTTAAAGCAAACACAACAACTGAACGTATCTGCATTACCTTGCGAGCTGACACCAGCCGATTTTGGACACGGAGAGACAGAGAGAAAATCTCACGAGAGTTCACGCCGACAGCACAGGCTTGGATGGGGATTTCTCGCGATGTTTGGTTTTCGCATCTTGAGACTGCCTCCAGTCAGGTCAGGTAGCATATAGCCAAACAAATGACATGTCAAGGAAATGCTTGAGGTGTCACAACCAGTGTTGGGGAAAGTTACTTTTAAAAGTAATGCATTACAATATTGCGTTACTCCATAAAAAAGTAACAAATTACATTACTTAGTTACTTTTTATGGAAAGTTGCAAATTAAAAAGTAATGCGTTACTTTACTAGTTACTTGAATAAAGTAATTGATTACGTAACTTGCGTTACTTGTAATATATTACCCCCAACACTGGGCACAACACAACCGTCCTTCAAAATACAACTTCCCTGGAAATTCTTAGTAAATATCTAGCATTTTTGTATTGAAGCATAAAATGTGTAGGCCTGCATTTATTTTTTACCCATTTAGGGCTATTTGAGGGAAACAAAAGGGGAAATAAAAAGACATTTTAAGTCTTGAAATTAAACAATAAATAAACTGTTAAACTGACGCTTAATATGAAATAGTTTAGTAACTTAAATCACATGGCGGTCTACTCCAGACTTGTTATTGTTTAGTAACTATACTAAAACCATTACAAATTATAATTACTTGTAGTTAAATAAACAATTACTGAAATAACTATTTGAAATGTTTTATTTCTGCTAGTGGCCAAGGCAAGGCATTTCTCATTTTCGTTTAGTTTAAGCTAAAGCACTAAAATAGTTAAAACTATGTAAATTAAAACTTAATATGAACTAGCCTACATAAATATATTTCAATAACAACTAAAAAATTATAATAAAAAAAACTAAATACACAAAATTATTAAAACGTAACCTAAAATTACAATGAAAACAGAAAAATAAAAAGTCTAATTCGAAATATTAACAAAAAGTATAATGGTAGGGATACTAAAATAACATTAACTAATGATAATAAAATAACAATAGTGATAATAAAATAACATAACTTGCAAAGATAACATGATAACTCAAAGATAACTTAAAGGGATAGTTCACCCAAAAATGAAAATTCTGTCATTAATTACTCACCCTCATGTCGTTCCAAACCCGTAAGACCTTCGTTCATCTTTGGAACACAAATTTACAAATTTACGTTCAGGATGTGCGTGCTGTCTACTGAATGTAAACAACGCCGATTATGTTGATTACGTTCTGGGGTACTCTTCAAAATGGCGGAAGACGGTAACGCGGGGAGAAGAATTGTTGAATATGTTATGTTATTATTGTTTTCTTTGCGTACAAAAAGTTTTCTCGTAGCTTCGGAAAATTACGGTTGAACCCCTGATGTCACATGGACTATTTTACCGATGTCCTTGCTGCGTTTCTGGACCTGGGAACATTGCTGTCTACGGGAGGGTCAGACAGCTCTCAGATTTGATCAAAAACATTTTAATTTGTGTTACGAAGATGAACGAAGGTCTTACGGGTTTGGAACGTCACGAGGGTGAGTAATTAATGACAGAATTGTCATTTTTGGGTGAACTAACCCTTTAAAAATATAAAAATAAGATGTGAATTCAAAGAAGAAAATAATTATAGGCTACTAGGGTAGGCTACGCCTTTATAGCTTATTTATGGTGCAAAAGCATTATAGACTATAGATTTAAATTTATATCATTCGCATTCATCTATGTTTTTATTCAAGTTTATTGTAAAGAAAATAATCTTAAAGCTGTAGTGCGTACTTTTCGGATCATAAAATATGCTCATTGGTTCAACGTGGCGGGGGCGGGGCTATCTGCTTGTGAAACCAATGGAAGACAGGAGCGTTGTCAAGAAACTTGTTTGACAACAACTATTATTTTTGCAGTTCCGGTTACTGACGCTTGTTTTGCAGAAATTACACGCTTCGCCTTTAAACAAATCAAGAAAAAAAGGATGCAGTAGTGCTTTTCTCAAGCGCAGAATCTCACGCGCCCTCTAGCAGGGCAGTTCTCTAACAGCAGCAGCATGTGGAGAGACTTCTGGGATGCTGGCGGATTATAAGGCGGGGATTCCAGTGACCCAGGTATTGGTCCAGTGCTCGAGGGTCGTCTAACCCCGCCGTTATCTCTTCACTATAATAACACATCAGCTTTAACTGGCATCTCGCCTTCGGTGACTTCTTGTGTCCGAGTATTTATTGGCTCTCTCAGCGCCGCAGGCTGCAGTGGGGCGACTCTTGGGACGGAAGTGAGCCACTTAGAGTAGCTTTTATCCTTTTTGTGGTTATTGTTGGTGCTGATCGTCTCATAACGTGAGACACGATGCGAATTCAGACAGGAATCGCCTTGATTTTTCTCGCAGCTTTTGCATTTGTTGCAGCTGAGGACGCAGATGGCAAAGAAAGCGTGATCGAACAGTTGCTTGTGGAGACGTTGGTAAGCTGGGTCAACTTTTATTTTAATGAATGACTAGAGTGACTATTACTACAAGAGTCCACTAGCGGCTCGCTGCATGCGTGCTTTGATGACAAATGCACATTCACGTATCAATGCAAACATGCATATCTTTTTTTAGTACAGTCGGTGGTCTGCGCATTTCATTTCCTTACGACGTCCACTCTAATATTTCTCAATATTATGTTTTTGACCATTTTAGGTGAAGCCAGAGACATGCACGATTACATCAGAGATGGGAGACACGCTTCAAATCCATTACACGGTAATAAATATAACGCGTTGCGCCTTTACAGCCTATTATGTTGTAAAGCGAGGCACCTCCCAATGAAATATCTTGGTATGATTGACAAAATGCGTCCAAATGGACTCTTGGGGGGTTATTTGCACATGAAATCGTTCAGTGATGTGGCAGAGTCAAGCTGACATCTGGACTCGCCATATCTGACAGAAAATAAGAGTTGTAATGCAGTACGTGAGAGAGATGAACACGATGAACACATTCCTCTTTAGTTCATACAGAATAGAAGTTCATCGTGGAGTCACCTTTCTGTTTCGAAATGTAGTTATTTGTAATAGTATTTTAGTTTTAAGCGAAACCAAATGTTGTGGAGGAGGCGGAGCAACACGTCAGCATTTGAGTCAGAGCGAGCGCGCGGTGACTGACTCGAGAGAGCGCTATAGGAGCGTATAAGAGGAGGCCGATTTAAAAAAAAAAAAATGTTTACTCCCGTGAATAGTTCTTAGATTAGGTCAATGCATCAAAGTATTTACAAAAAAATAAAAATTGAAAGAGAATTTAAATTTTGTTAAAATTACTAAATTAATTTTACACATTACATTTTGTGACAACTTGTAATAAAAACTACGTAGATATTAACAAACAAAAATAAAATGACAAAAACGCAAAAAAATTACTAACCTTTAAAATGACAAAACATTACAGAATATCTAACTTTAAAACCGAAAATACAAATGCGTTTAATTAAAAATATTAATAAATCTATAATAGTATATTAATGATACTATAATAACACTATATATACACAGGTATAAGTTCACTACACACACACACACATATATATATATATATATATATATATATATCAGATAATGTTTAGACTAACATTTTTGTTTTATTAATCATTAATTATATTATGATTATATAATTATACGAATATTTATTATTCATTAAATATTCTATTAAATATATACTACCATTCAAATGTCATACACATATACACAAATATTGTTTTGGTCAACAGAAATTGTAATTAATACAATTTTTTTTACAATTTTAGCATGTAAAACACTTGGTGACAACATGCCCCAACCTGATTATTAAAATATGCCTTCTTTATATATTTTGTCTTTGTATAACACTAGTGCTTCCAAAACTTTTACAAGTGAATCCACAATTCCAGCATCCTGGCAGTGACCTGGTGGCTATCACCTTTTATTAAATTTTATTACTTACATTTTTTTGTATTAAGTTCTATATGTATTTACAACAAATAATTTGCTGCATCTACATAAAAATGAATGCAACTGACCTGCAACACCATTTCTCCTGTCCTGCGCAGGGTCGGTTAATGGACGGGAAGGTGATTGACACCTCTCTGTCTCGTGAGCCTCTGGTCGTAGAGTTGGGCAAGAGGTCTGTCATCACAGGTATGAGGCTCCACCACTGCAGTCCAACCCCAAATGATGTTATATTCATAACAACAGGACTTTTTTTAGAGAAAGACGGTTATGATAACTAAGGTCATGTTTTCTTTTGCAATCCATGGAAATAAACAAATGATGTGCTTTTCCACAATTGCACATATCTTTAAAACACGCTATTTTGCTTGGCAGGCCTAGAGCAAGCCCTGGTCGGATTGTGTGAAGGGTAAGTTGAAGTCAGCGCCTGCTTGTCACTTGGCAATGCATGTAGGCAGAGACAGTAAAAGTACAGCGATTGAATATGTTGAAGAACACTTCAAGAAAAGGTCTTTTAGGGTGAAGTCTGAATCATCCACTTTAAAGTCCGTTTCAGTCTTTTCTGGCTCTGTTTTGGCACAGACAAAAAATCAAAGCCACGATTCCAGCTCATCTCGCGTATGGAAAGAGAGGATTCCCTCCAACCATTCCAGGTAGCATGGCCATACATTTAAAGTGGCTTTAAGCTAGCAAAGCTGGTAATAATGATTATTTTTAAAAAATGATTAAATGGATAATTCACCCAAAACTGAAAATTCTTTCATCGCTTGCTCACATTCATGTATGACTTTCTATCTTATGTAGAACATGAAAAAAGATATTTGAAAGAATGTTGGTAGGCAAGCAGTTTCTGTTCCCATTGACTTACATTGTATGGACAAAAAATAAAAAGTCAATGGGAGCTAAAACTGGTTATCAGTATTCCTCAGAATATCTCCTTTCATGTTCCACAGAAGATAGAAAGTCATACAGGTTCTGGGTGAGTAAACAATGACAGAATTTTAATTTTTTGGGGGGACTCTCCCTTTAAATCATGTTCCGTGTTATTATTAATCTATTGTGTATCTCTCCATCTCTCTTTCCTCACAGGGGACAGCACACTTGAGTTTGAGGTGGAGGTAATCTCTCTGTCCCAGCAAACACCGTGGCAGAAGCTAGTTAATGATATCTTGCCTCTTTTGTGCTTGGCGCTGGTTCCCACTTTACTGGGTTTAGTGGGTCTCTACCTCTACAACAAAGCACATGCACAACCTCACGGCAAGAAGAAGAGCAAAGACAAGAAAAGCAAGAAGAAATAAGTTTTAAAGCCAAAAAGAATAAACTATTTAAATAATTGGTGCTTTCTATTTTTTTTTTTGTGACTTATTTGAGGACATTAAAACATTCAATTAAAACTCTCCTATGTTTACATGCAAGTCATTGAACAGATGCATTTATCTAGAGCCACTTACAAAAGGTGCCTTAGTATGTACAGTGGCCCCAAAAAGTATTTCAACTAAGTATTTCTATAGGTGTATTTAGAAGAATTTCAAAGCATAACAGAAATAGAGAGAAAGCAGGTATAATTTGGGGTTTTTGTAATTTATTCACACTGTTTAGCCTAAACATTCTGCCTCAAACATCTCTGAAATATCCATTTTCAATTAAATATACTCTACCATTCAAAATTTGTGAAGATTTTTAAAAACATTTTAGAGTTCTCTTATATTACCCAAGGCTGCATGTTTTTTGTCTTTACTTGTTGATTAAAAATTAACTAGAGATAGAGATGAATTGCTTTTATTGTATAATTGCTTTAGCTGCCCTTATGACCTTACAGTACATTTGAGTGTGTATCTCAAGATTGAATAGTGCATACATCATTCTCACTGATAAAACTGTTTACCTTGAATACAATGCAAGTCGCTTTGGATAAAATGTTTAAAATGACTATGATAAGCATCAGTAATTCAACATGTCTTGCAGGCGGAAGGCCAACATTCAATCAAGATAATTATATACTCACATACTACTTCCCCATCATTCTCTGCTCAGGAAGGAGTGTACTTTTACTCTAGGTGATCGGTCCACAGTGCAGGAGAAGGGTTCGTTCAAAGGCAAAAGGTCAGGAAATCTTCAACAAGAGTCAGCAGATCTTTAAAGGGTTAGTTCACCCAAAAATGACAATTAGCCCATAAATTACTCACCCTCATCCTAGGTGTATATGACTTTCTAATTTCAGACGAATCCAGTCGGAGTTATATTAAAAATTGTCTTTGATCTTTCAAGCTGTTTCATGGCACTCAGCAGGTGTTGCAGTGTATCAGTCCAAAAGAACTTAAATAAAAAGCATCCATCTATAAAAAAAAGTGTCTCACACGGCTCCGGGGGGTTAACAAAGGCATTCTGTAGCGAATCGATGCGTTTTTGTAAGAAAAATATCCATATTCAAAACGTAATAATCACTTTAATGTAGCTTGCATGGAAGCAGTTCCGGGCGGATGACGTATGAGGTCGGCTTTGCGCATGCGCCGCTCAGAAGTGACGCACGCGGAATCGCAGCGGATAAAGTGATTATTACGTTTTGAATATGGATTTTTTTTTTTTTACGCATTGATTCGCTACAGAAGGCCTTTGTTCACCAAAGGTTTTTATGGATGGGCGCTTTTTATTTAACTTGTTTTGGACTGAAGCATGCAACGCCTGCTGAGTGCCATGAAACAGCTTGAAAGATCAAAGACAATTTTTAATATAACTCCGACTGGATTCGTCTGAAAGAAGAAAGTCATATACACCTAGGATGACTTGAGGGTGAGTAATTTATGGGCTAATTTTCATTTTTGGGTGAACTAACGCTTTAAGCATGGTGGCACTGTGCTGCGAGCCTTTCATATTGAACAATATTGCAGTTTTGTAAAGAGTTTTAGTTAACAGCATGGATTGCAATATAAATAAATTATGCAGTTATGTTAAGGTTTATGTGTTGTGTTCAGAATCAATAGTTCCAAGTTTATGTCTCTCACTAACATTATAATGCAACAGATTGGTATTAATTATAAACAAATCCAAATTGGCTAAATTACAAAGTACTTAAGATCAACATAAAGCAAAAAAATCTCATATTATGTTACCTTACATGTTTATAAAGTTAAAGTGCAAAATAAGATATTTCAGTTTTCTGAGGCGTTTCTTTGGCCATAAATTGATTGATTGGTTGGTTGATTGAATGAATGAAATACATATAGTCTTGCATCAGATCGCAGTATTTTCATTCACATTCAGTTTTCATTTTTCACAGTATGTTGTCTCTGATCATAAATGTTATGTACTGGATGAACAGGCTTCATAAAACATAGCTTCACGTTATTTGTTGTCCTGTCGTCGCACTACTAGATTATATACTGCAGTACAGCATCTAAGGACATCATGCATCAACGTCTGAAGGTTTTCAGTCATCTTGTCATGCATCTATCCATGAGTGATAGAGCTCATGTATTTATAGCTGGGATTATGTCATGAGATGATGAGTTGCAAAAGGTCTTCAAATAATGAATAGTGAGAATTTTTTCCCAACTGAGCTTCACCTTACTTTCTAAGATGTATCGACCTGTCTTCCTGATGTAAAAGACGGTTTGTTGAGAGAATTCATCTATACTGCCTCATGCAAATGTGTGATTAACGTCTTTATCCATCTTACATGTCAATGGGAGCAAAAGCAGAAAGATAACATTCACTCCAGGTCAATATTTGATAAGGAGTTTGAAAAATGCAGACAAACCTTGCAGCAAATCCACAGAATCAATATTAGAATTTCAAAACACAGAATTACTGCTAATGTTGTTCATTAACATACTTAAAATTTGCTATTTAGTATTTCTGCTTTAGAATATTGGAAAACAGGACACACTGGTTACAGAACGCATTAAAAACCCTCCAGATAAATTATAATGGAACATCTTTGGAATCTTCAATGATGTGGCGCCATCTCGAGGACATTAAAACCCTTCTTTTTTTCTCTCGAACTGTCGCAACTTGATATACAGAAGTATAAAAAAGCTGTGAATAAAGTGTCTGCTAAAATCATAAATTGAATATAAAATGTACTGAGATCATTGCATTAAACAGACTAACTGATTGAATGCTAGGCAGAAAACATTTTAATTGCAACCAGAAACACTTGCATTGCATTTTTATTCCCTAAAACTGTTTGTGCACAACATTTGCTGCTTCTTGGACCACATAGCGCTTCTGATCGCGTCTCTCAGTGGCAACGGTGTCCTGAAGAGAAGGAGACAACACCACCAGAAGCTTCTGTTGCCGAAAACTCTCATCAGAAACCGAAACTTCATCCAGATACTGCTTCAGATAGAGCCTCAGTCGTTCATTCTCCTGTAACAGCAGCGTTTTCTCTCGCTTCAGACACAAATGTTCAAGCTGAACCTTGTTGTACCGTTGCCAGAACTTCTCAAGAGGCAAATGGTCAAGCATTAGCTGGGCACAGAGAACAGGACAAGTCAGAAGTAAATAAACGCTACACATCAAATTAAAGTAATGAATTGGCATGAAATAGTTCACAATGTAATATATATCTAAGTGAAACTTGCTATCCATTGAGAAAATGATGTTTTTTCCCCCATCTGAAATGCATTGGGTTGTGAAAAGCCACAATGCAAGTTGAATGCAAGTTCAACATGGAATCTGAAGGACTACTGAGTGTGATTTGAATGCTCATTACCTGAGCGAGTTTCTCATTCAGCGGCTCCATGGCATTGGCGCTCTCCTTATTCAGCTCTTCTTCACTCAGTGAGGATGTGTAGAAGGGCAGAACCTTCTCATACTCGGTCTCCAGCTTACTACACATCTCAGAGAGACGAATCAACCTTTCCCCCTATGGAAGAGAGAGAAGTATGATCTCTACTCCAGATCCAACACTACTCCCATTAAATATTCAAAATGCATCCCTGTTTAAAGAAACTCTCTTGGAAGTCTTCTTATGATACAAGAAGCAGTTTCTCCCTGTTTTAAGAACTTGAAGGATTTACCAAGAAGACAAGTCTTATTTTAGGCTTCATTATATTTTGTGCACAACCATCCTTTATTGACCAACTCAGTTATTATATGACATTTGACATTTACTATAAGCATAATAACAACATTGCAATGACCTTATGCTTTGAACTTTATTATGAATAAACTATGACTACAGTCTCTTTCATGGAATGAAAAGATCAGATTTTTGATATTGATATGAATTTTTTCTTGAGAATATTGGAAAAAATATCTGGGAAATCTACCATAATTCATTATATTATATTATATTATATTTTATATTATATTATATTATAACAATTATTATATATTATATGTGACCATGGACAACAAAACCAGTCTTAAGTCGCACTGGTATATTTATTGCAATAGCCAAAATACATTGTGTGGGTCAAAATTATAAATTGTTCTTTTATGCCAAAAATCATTAGGATATGTTCCATGAAGATATTTTGTACATTTCCTACTGTAAATATATTAAAACTTAATTTTTGATTAGTAATATGCATTGTTAAGAACTTAATTTGGACATTTTCAAATATTGTCCTATCCAAACCATACATCAATGGAAAGCTTATTTATGCTTATTTATTCAGTATAAATCTCAATTAAAAAAAAACTGTCACTTATCACTGGTTCTGTGGTCCCAGGGTCACATATTCTATTCTATTCTATTCTATTATATAGGAGAATGGATGAAATTTAAATTATATTATGATCAATCTAATATACTATAATTACAGTATATTAATATTCTTAAATATTCATATAATTTTGTTTATTTTGAATTAAAATGTATTTAAATAATAATAATAATAAATGTAATTCTATTCTTTAATTCTACTCATTTTCTACGAGGTTTTGATGCCTCACATGAAACATGTACAAGAAATAAGATGAATGAAAAGATTCATAAAAATCATAAAAATCATAAGCAATCTAAAACGGCATCCTAATTCCCTACTGTATGGCATTACTTGAAGGGACAAAGCAGACAAAGCAGAAATAAAGAACAATTTGTTGTTGCTGGTGTGTTAATATTCTGTAAATGAACTGTGTAAAAAATGTGGATGCATAAACGTACCATGACTACAATCTCTTGTAGTTTTTTAGTAGCATCGTTGCTTTGAATGGTAAGTTTGGTGAGCTGCTTTCTCCGAATGGTTTGGCCCTCAGCGAGCTGGGCTCTGAAATGTTGAACTTTCTGGGCGAGCTCTTCACGGCCTGAATGAAGCTGGTGAGC
>NW_015557156.1:618296-660951 GCF_001515605.1 Sinocyclocheilus anshuiensis
AAATATTGTCCTATCCAAACCATACATCAATGGAAAGCTTATTTATGCTTATTTATTCAGTATAAATCTCAATTAAAAAAAAACTGTCACTTATCACTGGTTCTGTGGTCCCAGGGTCACATATTCTATTCTATTCTATTCTATTATATAGGAGAATGGATGAAATTTAAATTATATTATGATCAATCTAATATACTATAATTACAGTATATTAATATTCTTAAATATTCATATAATTTTGTTTATTTTGAATTAAAATGTATTTAAATAATAATAATAATAAATGTAATTCTATTCTTTAATTCTACTCATTTTCTACGAGGTTTTGATGCCTCACATGAAACATGTACAAGAAATAAGATGAATGAAAAGATTCATAAAAATCATAAAAATATTTAGCAATCTAAAACGGCATCCTAATTCCCTACTGTATGGCATTACTTGAAGGGACAAAGCAGATGTTTGGAAAATAAAGAACAATTTGTTGTTGCTGGTGTGTTAATATTCTGTAAATGAACTGTGTAAAAAATGTGGATGCATAAACGTACCATGACTACAATCTCTTGTAGTTTTTTAGTAGCATCGTTGCTTTGAATGGTAAGTTTGGTGAGCTGCTTTCTCCGAATGGTTTGGCCCTCAGCGAGCTGGGCTCTGAAATGTTGAACTTTCTGGGCGAGCTCTTCACGGCCTGAATGAAGCTGCTGAGCTGTTCCTCCGGTTTGACTGGAGCTCAGCTGACAGCGCAGAGCAGAGACAGACTCCTGCAAATGTTCCAACACATTTTTCACATTTTAAATCATCAAAATCTGTGAAACAACACAATTGGAAGCATGGGGGAAAATGCTTCTTCAAAGTAGTCAGCTACTTTGTTGCTGACCTGCAACTTCTGAATGTGCTTTTTATGCGTGTCAATCTCTTTAGCACTTTGTTCATCCTTGATTTGCAGAGACTCAGTTGCGATGAATCTGTCTTTGGTGGTCTCATTGTAGTGGTGTAAAACCTGCTGCAGTTCCCGCCATAGTTTTTCCACAACCCCTTCCATCTGATCTTTCACTGATTGCTTATCCTCTTTGTTCTGCAGAAACAAAACCAACATCATTGCATTATATTAAACCCATAATAATGTGTCTTAATGGTTTGTTAAATATTATACAGATTCTTGCATATATATATATATACACACACACACACACACACATTTGTATATTTGTGTAATCTGTATTTTTGTAATCCATTAGGTTAATGCAATTACTCTAACTCTTATTATATTTTTTAAAAACTTATCTTTTTCTTCTTTTCTGTGTTTCTCCTCTGCTCTAGCTTGTTTACTAATCTCGTTTTTACTAAACCTAGTATGAATATTGTTGGCACTATGACAATTTTTTTGCAATGTTCCTCATATAAGTCGCTTTGGATAACAGCATCTGGCAAATTAATAAACGCAAACATAATGAAACCAGTACCTGTTTTTTTATTTGATTGCGAGTGCTCTCGTAGTCACGTCTAGCCTCGTTGTCAAGATCAGTGTAATGCTTTTCCGTGGAAAACATCACCTTCTCCAAATACATACTCTCCTGCTGGTGCTCTGAAAGAATTTGCTCTCTGAAATATAAAAGAAATATAGTACAGATGATGCTAACTTTGTTCATTCCTTTGAAGTGCATTTTCATGCTGCTAAACATTTCTTATTAAATTGTATAATATATGAAACTTTTTTTTTTTGTAAAATTCAGTTCCCTAAAGGAATAAATAGTTCACCCAAAATTGAAAATGTGCTTAAAATGTACTCACCCTCAGGCCATTCAAGATAGTTTATTTCTTCTTCAGAACAGATTTTTAGCATTACATTACTTGCTCATCAATGGATCCTCTGCAGTGAATGGGTGCCGTCAGAATGACAGTCCAAACAGCTGATATAAACATCACAATAATCCACAAGTAAGGTACTTCACAAGCTGTGTGTTTGTAATAAACAAAGCCATCAAGATGTTTTTAACTTCAAAACCAGTGAAAAAGTCATCTTGTCTGAATCAGGAGAGAAATATGCATTTTCACTACAAGAAGTGTTATTATAGATTATGGATTTATATTTTAGCCAGAAGCAATGGTTTAAAAGTAAAAACTTTAATGATGGATTTGTTTCTTACAAACACTAAGCTTTTCATTTCACAAGACGTTAATTGATGGAATGGAGTTGTGTGGATTGCTTGTGGATTATTGTGATGTTTTTATCAGCTGTTTGGACAGTCATTCTGACGGCACCCATTCACTGCAGAGGATCCACTGGTGAGAAAGTGATGTAATGGTAAATTTCTCCAAATCTGTTCTGATGACGAAACAAACTCATCTCAGCATTACTGAGGGTAAGTTTTCAGCAAAATCACAACCAAAAGTATGTTCATTTTCTACAGTTCAGCAGCTCAGCACAAAAAGAATTACCCAACTGATGTTGTCTACATTACATTCAAAATGTTTGTGTGTGTATGCGTACCTCTCAGTATTATACTCTGAACCACGTTCTTCTAGATTTGTGTTGAAGTTCAACTCTAGTTCTGCCAGCCGACTCCTATGAAGCTCTAACAGATAGTCCACGTTGTGCAGATGAGAACTGCGTGCCAGCTCCGACTGCAGCTCCCTCTCAGACAGATCAACCACCAAACTCTGTTTAAAACATACACACACACAGAAGCCTGCTGCTTCCACACTCTCGTAAAAGTTATGGCATCCTGATCTTCCTATAAGTTAGAAGTGACAGTCTAGTCTATATTATATACATTAAAGCTTTGTGAATACATGATATTTTCTTAAATGATGTTGTCACCTTAATGATGTCGTCTTTGTAATCCAGGACTCGCTCAAAGTTCTGGCTGAGCACTGACATGTCATTGCGTAGCTCTGCTGTCTTGGTCTGTGTTAAAACAGCGCGCCACTGCTGCCGCAGCTTATGGAGATTCAGTACGCTGTTTCTCTCCTCTTTCTGCAGTTTATCCTAAAAAACAAATCATATGTCAGTGCAGAAATCACTAGCCTCACAAGCATTAATCTGTCTGCATTAGAAAGTTCTAAATATAACATTTCTGGATACACCAGAAACAATGAACACATATAGAGTTAAATAAATAAATAATAAAATACATTTTGTTGATCTGATGCATAAATATGTATGCATAGATAAATATTTTATGCATAAAATGTAATTTACAAAATGATTTTATGACAAACAAAAGCCCTCTGAATTTTACAATTTCTAAACTATTTTCTTCACTTCATATGTGACCCTGGAACACAAAACCAGTCTTAAGTCGCTGAGGTATATTTGTAGCAATAGCCAAAAATACATTGTATGGGTCAAAATTATTGATTTTTCTTTTATACCAAAAATCATTAGGATATTAAGTAAAGATCATGTTCCATGAATATATTTTGTAAATTTCCTACTGTAAATATATTAAAACTTTTTTTTTTTTTTTTGGATTGGTAATATACATTGCTAAGGACTTCATTTGGACAACTTTAAAGGCAATTTTCTCAATATTTGGATTTTTTTGCACCCTCAGATTCCAGATATTCAAATAGTTGTATCTCGACCAAATATTGTCCTATCATAACAAACCATACATCAATAGAAAGCTTATTTATTCAGCTTTCAGATGATGTATAAATCTCAATTACGAAAAATTGACACTTTTGTTTTTGTCCAAGGTCACATATATGTTTTATATGTTATTTGTCAGGTGTTTGGCACACCTTGAGGAAGTGTGTGAGCATGTCCTCTTTTCTCTTGGCTATCTCCTCCTCAGCTTGAGCCTTCTGCTGCATGTACAGAAGCCTCTCCTCTTCTGTCATCCCGGCAAGTTTTCCGCCTCCTTTCTTCCCTGCTTTTTTAGGCATGCTTGCTGAATTTCTGTGGATCACAGATTTAAAAGAGAAGATGCATTTCATAACTACACAAAATCCAAATTTGCTAAAACACTGAACCAACAGCTAAAGATTTCATAATAATATTCCTCAGTTTGGCCATAGGCACAAAACCAAAAACATGAAAAGTATTAATAATCTAATACAAACCATCCATTTTCTTGTGTCTGAGTTTAATTCAATAGGATTAAACAGTGATTTCAAATGAGTACTTGTGTCCTTTCTTCTGAGAGAAAGTTTGTCAAGCCACAAATTGTGGCCCAAATATATAAAAATGTACTTTACAGTTTTTCTCAATTGCTTTGGCTCAATTCTCGAATGAAACATTTTTTTCCCGAAACAATAAGTTCAGATCTCTGAACAATTAGCTTCTTGTTCACATCAGATTGGAATTTCTTATTGATTTGAGCAAATTGCAAATGCTTTGGCACATGTGTGCAAACAGTAAGTACAATTGTCTGCAGTTTGCACAACAACTAATTGCATAAGGCTTGTTGATCAAAACTGATGAGCCGATTCTCACTTAAACTGTCAAACTCTTCACAACTTCTCAATCAATTTTCATCAAGCCATCACATTCAAAACGATCCATTCAATTATGAAAAATTGGTATACACGCATGTATATTCCATAAATATCTGACATTGACATTGTTTGTAATGTCTGCTAAATTGGCAAATGACCTCTAATTGCAATACAATTTGAATCAACCATTCAACCATTTAACCAATCAAGTTTGGGAGCATATATATGTAGATTGCCCACAGCACAATCACTAAGAATGGAGGACTTCCACAACCCTGAACTGCAGCAACATGCTCGTGGAAGAGCAATTGGAAGACGTGTAAGAATACGTGGTGGTGGTGTTAGAGGAAGACATAATAGAGGAAGAGGTGGAAATAGAAGAGTCAGAGTCTCTGATGAAATCACGAAAAATGTGCCAAAGCAATTGAGAAAAACTGTAATAATCTAATACAAACCATCCGTTTTCTTGTGTCTGAGTTTAATTCAATAGGATTAAACAGTGATTTCAAATGAGTACTTGTGTCCTTTCTTCTGGGAGAAAGTTTGTCAAGCCACAAATTGTGGCCCAAATATATAAAAATGTACTTTAATAAGGTTTTTTGTCATCCAGAAATCAGTAGCCCCTCCCCTTCCGCCACGTATCTGTCATGTTAGATAGATAGATAGATAGATAGATAGATAGATAGACAGACAGACAGACAGACAGATAGATAGACAGACAGACAGACAGACAGACAGACAGACAGACAGACAGACAGACAGACAGACAGACAGACAGACAGACAGACAGACAGACAGACAGACAGACAGACAGACAGACAGACAGACAGACAGACAGACAGACAGACAGACAGACAGACAGACAGACAGACAGACAGACAGACAGACAGACAGACAGACAGACAGACAGACAGACAGACAGACAGACAGACAGACAGACAGACAGACAGACAGACAGACAGACAGACAGACAGACAGAAATAGGATAAAACAGTGATTTCAAATGAGTACTTGTGTCCTTTCTTCTGGGAGAAAGTTTGTCAAGCCACAAATTGTGGCCCAAATATATAAAAATGTACTTTAATAAGGTTTTTTGTCATCCAGAAATCAGTAGCCCCTCCCCTTCCGCCACGTATCTGTCATGTTAGATAGATAGATAGATAGATAGATAGATAGATAGACAGACAGACAGACAGACAGATATATAGACAGACAGACAGATAAACAGACAGACAGACAGATATATAGACAGATATAGACAGACAGACAGACAGACAGACAGACAGACATAGATAGATGTTTGTACTAATCATCAAAGAATCCTGCATTCAGATTAAAGGCCAAGGCCACGCTGCTTTTTCATGCAGATATTTGCTAAATATTTTCCGCGCAGTAAGCGGTAGAAATAAAGAAAGAAACGCAAAAAAGTTTTTAGTTGTAATATTTACACTTTTGATTGGTAAAATATATTTTTTAGCAGTACTAGCGTTATTTCACATCGTCTTACCCTTCGACGTCCACTGGCTCTGACTGTTGACTGTTTCCTAGCAACCAAAAGTAAGACTACTGCGCCATAGATACTGCACTGCCATATACATCCAGTAGAGCGCGTGCATGTCTCACATCACAGAAATTAATCTAGTTGTGACATAAAATAAAAAACATAGACGATTATGAAACTTTCATGAAGTCGTTTTGCTCAAGTGTACTGGACAAAAAAAAGATAAAAAAAAAAAAGATTATTAAACTCAACAGTTGACATGAAATTATACATGCATAAAGGCATTCATATATTAAACAAACAATAAACTAAGGCAGAAAATACATTAAAGGTAATGCTAGCTGTTAGCAGCAGAGGGAGCTATGGCTTTAAATGTGCGCATGTTCATAGAATAAAAAGTCTATAAAGAGTCTGAGCTGCAGCATAAACGCAGTTTATTTGTATGTTTGTACAAATCTAGGGTAGAAATGGTCAAACTGATTTTGAAATTTTGTCGTACTTGAAAGTAGTTTAAGCCGAAATGTTTTTCTTCTAGATTTATTTATTTATTTACTAACTTATTTATCAATAGGCCACTTTGTTGACAACATGTTGTATTGATTAGCTTTAAAATAAATAAATACACCTTTTTACTAATGTATTTAAAACAACTTTAATTACAGCAATAATAGGCTACTGTAGGTGCTTGTTTGTCTTTAAGAATGTTTAAAAGCTACACTGAAAATGGTTTCTGTTTATGTAAATTAACCTCAAATTGTTTTATTGGTATTAAAAACATAATAAAACAGTTGCATTCCTGGAGCTTAATCATTCTGCTATTTGTGATACTGTATGTTATCTTTATACTTTATACTAAAACACAAGCTTCTGATAATTACGTTTGATCTTTGTAACCTGTTGTCACTGCTGATTATAGATAAAAATAGACCACTGGTTTTAGTCAGTTGACTGACATGCAAAATATGTTATAACAATAATTTGTATTACTTGACTTAGCGCATTAAACTGATTGCATTTTATGTTAATGTGATTAACATTGTTTTGGCAACTTCTGCCTGTTTTTTAGTTTGTTTTTTTTTAACCATAAAACTCACCATAGGCCTCCTGGTACAATTAGATTTTTCAAAATTGTGCAATTTCACGTTGTCTGCTAAAATGCCCAGCATCAAGAGCCAGGATTACAGATGGATTCTAATAAATGGATTTTTGTCTGAGAGAACACATGATGTACTCATTAGCTCAGTTTAGTTTTAGTGACTTTAAGTTAACAACTATTATTGATCTTATTTATTATGTGGTATATAAATAAACACTGTATGTGCAATGTGCAATTTAATTGATTATTATTTTAAATATTTTGCCTGAGGAAACATTTATTCCTTTCTTCTTTGTGTGTTGAGTCTAGTCAACAAAAGCATGAGAAGTGCAAGTTAACTGATCACATGAACTGGTGAAAAGAAACTTCCCATCAGGAGCTAGTTGTGTCTTCGTCGCCTTTGTTATGTATTTTTCTGGCCTTTTCCTTCACTTCCCTCTTAAGAGCTTCTTCTCATCAATGCTTAGAGTCTGTTCGTGGTTGAGAGCTATTATCTGCTTAAGCTAGCTGATGTTATAGAGCTGCTGTCTCTGGTTTTGATGGCTGTGCTCTTAACAGATTGTTTCCCCATGTGCCATTCTGTCACTTGTCATCTGCTGTTCTGTATCATATTGCAGATTTATCAGGTTTTTCAGAAGAACATTATTTTGACAACAACAAACCATTATTAGAAGGTGATTGGAATGATTCCTTCTGTATTTTTCTCCACATTTGGTTATCTAGTATAATTATACCTCCACATTTGGTATAATTGACCATAAAAACTTAAAGTAGATAAAAAAAAAATGTGCATGTCATAACAGCTCATATCATGTGTTCATACATGCCATGTCTCATTATAAAGAAAAAGTCAATTTAACAGGAAAATAATGTAAAATGCTACCTTAACATGCACGGTAAAATACAGCGCTTTGAGAAAACCACTTTAAAAGATGCTATATAAAATAAAGTTGTTGTCAGTTTTATTGTAGAATTGCTAAAGTAATTTACTTTATAATATATGAAGAAAACAACAGGCAAATTTGTGTGTGAGAATGAAAGTATGAAGTGAATGATCTCATAATTTATGGTGATAGACATTGATTCCTTCTGTGAACCATAACATTTTATGTTTTAAACATTTTCTGTAATTACTCGTCAGTTATGTATATTTGAGTGTTATGTTGTTTAGTTAATGTTATTTAATATGTTTTGTTTGTGTGTAACACTGCTCTGTCTTTATGTTATTATTGGTCGTACCATGTGATCATTGTACCACCTGTGTGTTATTATCAGCACGTTTTACAGTAACATTTTTTATTAGCTCTAATAGCCTGGAATATTAACATTATATCAATTAATGACATGTACGGTTATAACTGTAAAATACAGCCAACAAAATGCCATATTTAGTTATATATATATATATATATATATATATATGCTTGTAACATCATTGTTTTTACAGCAAAGTTCTGCTAACTACGCAACTGCAATTTTTTTAATAAAATACAAAAAAGATTAAAGATTCAACTCTTTGCACAAACACTATTTTAAACGTCTATTTCTTTTTTTTTTTTTTTTACAAAATGCAAAGCTTTAAACAAGTGCACGTGACCTTATAGTACCACATGAACGTTGTGGTCCATTAATTTCCAATCATATCGTCGCAGCGTATGTCAGATAAGGTTCATGCTGAGCTTTGGTCATTCCTGGTAAAAGCACGTACGATGAAGGAACAGCAGGTCCAGATCCCGGCCAGCCCAGGCAGTTATAGGGCACCATGTGACCCGGGTTACCCGCAGACAGGTGAGCGTGCGGCGCATCGGCCAGAACCCCGGGAATCCCGTGAAACGCGGAGACTCGGCCGGGATACCCGAGCATTGAGTAATGTGGGAAAGGTGCAGGGGGTAATTCCGACATTTTAGAGGTCAGGTCGAGAAACGGATAGGGATTGGTGGACAGTTGGTGAGTGAAAAACACTCGAGTAGCAGCGGCGACAGACGTTTTCTCCGCGCTCAGCGAGTCCGTTTTCAACGGGTCACTGTCACCCAAATTGTACGTCACATTAAAATGATACCTGTCTTTTTTTATCAAGTTTTTGGGCTTTCGCCGCGGTCTGTATTTGTAATCCGGGTGTTCTTTCATGTGAACGGCTCTAAGGCGTTTGGCTTCGTCGATAAAAGGTCTTTTTTCAGAGTCTGACAGGAGTTTCCATTCGCCTCCGAGGCGTTTGCTGATCTCAGAGTTGTGCATCTTTGGGTTGTCCAGTGCCATCTTCCGTCTCTGGGCTCTCGACCACACCATAAAAGCGTTCATGGGGCGTTTTACATGGTCCATAGGCTTTGCCATTTCTGAAGCAGTTTCCTCTGCTGCTTCTTTTTCACTTCAGTCCGCCGAAAAGCAGCCCAAAGTTCCTTTGACGCCCAGTTCAGTCAGTCCTGGCTGTGTTTCCTTTGTAACATGGCACCAATTCTGAGTCTGCGCCTAGAAATAAGTTTGGACTATTTGTCAAATTTATGTGACTTGCAAAAACCAGATATTTATCTCTTCAAACAAGTTCCAATGGTTGGAGTTGTTATCCATGGACGCACGGTGTGTACTGGAGTCTCTGTAGTGATCTGGGTTTAAATGCTCATCATTGCTTAGATTTGTGCCGCCTGCACTGCTTTATGAATGAAGTGGGCGTGTCCGTTCGTCCTGAGACCAATGACGTGAGTGTGGGTGTGTCCTGTGAAATCATGAGAAGCAGCACTGTGGGACAGTTTTGCATTTCTTTCACTGGTAGTACAGTAGGCTAGTTCAATGACAATATTACATTTTAAAATATTTAACAGATAATGAATTAAATGTAAATTCAGATTGTTACAAATGGCATTAAACTTTGAAAAGTTGGAGACACCTACTCATTAGTCATCACAATGTTATTATACAAATCCAAACTCTCTTATATTTTAGCTTTTCAAACACTTTCTATCGATCTATCTATCTATCTATCTATCTATCTATCTATCTATCTATCTATCTATCTATCTATCTATCTATCAAATACTCAACAGAGAAGAAGTTGTCACTTTTGTTTTGGTAACTCAGTGTTTAACCAATAGGCTGCTTCCATTACATTTCCCACAGATACTGTCATTGAAAGGCACCTCGACAAGTTCAATTAACCTTGTGTCCATAACTGTGGCCATATGTGTTTCTCTGTTACTATGTGATTATAATGCAATCTTTTGAATGGATTTCAATATTAGAGGGTTGCTGGAGAAAGGAAGTGCTTATTAAGACAAGCAAGTGGAAATTCTACACTCTTTTGTTTCTTTTAATGGTCATCAATCATCTTATTATTTGCAGGCAATTTTGCACTGTAAGAACAGTATTCTGTATTGTTTGTTTTCACTGGCGTTTTACCTTTATTTTGAATTACACAATGCATTGTGTTGTGCTTTAGGAAATATCTGTAAACACGGAAAATGTACTGGTAATTCTCTTGAAAAACATACTCCAATGATCTTTATTTAGAAGTTTTTACAATGTATATGAATTGTCAACCTGTACTACATTTCCCATAATGAACAGCAGACAACAGAGCACATTGCAAACATTACTGTATCCCACAGTGCAAAGCACTCGACCTGCCATTTTCAGTGTGACAAATTAATCGAGTGTAGCCACAAAGTTTAGCTCACTCTTATCCTTTAAACCATTGCTTGATTGGGCTGAGTGTGTGTACACAAAAATGAAGCATACTATAATACACGTTTTTATTTTCAGAATAATACCTGAATGGCATTTACCTGCAACGTGATGAATTCATGTGACAACAGTGTAGAATACTTCTGTTTATTGTATATGTATAGTATTCCATAAACTAGTATTCATTACAAACATAGTCATGCAATCTCTTTTTTCACTTAAGTGCAATAAACTAGCCATTGTGTTTTTATTGTATTTCATTATTGCATACACAAATGAACAATAATTCCAACCATGTTTTCATCCAGAGGAAGTGATAAGATCCTTTTGTAAATGCTTTTATGGAGCGGTCACACCCTGAGAACGAGGAGGTGTCAGTCATGAGTCAGGACCACACCAGAACAATATGCTCCGGAGTAATTATAGGAACAAATGACTCTTAAAACCGGCTCTGTGTTTAGCCTTCCTTTTATTCTCCTGAAAACATCTCGGAACGCATCTTGGATTTGCATGAGTGCTCTCGGTTATCTCTCAAAAAGAAGCTTATTTAGCAGAAAGGAAAAAAAAGTCCTTTGGAGAGAGCGGAAGAAAAGAACAATGCGTTAAAAGGAGAAATCCTTTCATTTTCAGCTGGAAGAAGGGCCATTGTACATCCAGCTTTGCCCTGCCTTCAGTACTTTATCTCCACTGCGCTTTGACAGAAACACCAAAGATTTTAGTGCTTTTAACATTTGTGTTCTAAAGAGCAAGTGTGTGTAGAAGGAATCAGTTCTGCACATTCTTTGCTTGTCTAGCATCTTTTGCTTATATGAACACTTTCCAACAATCGAGGACAATTCCACACTGAGAACAAAATGAGGGACTCATACACATCTATTACAAAAGGTGAAAACAAGAATACAACAATACGATGCATTAAATGGATAGTTCCATTTAAAAAAAATGAAAATTCTGTTAGAATTGATTCACCCTCATGTCATTCCAAACCTGAATGAGTTTTTCTTCTGCTGAACACAAAAGAAGATATTTTGAAGAATGTTGGTAACCGAACAGTTGATGGCAGCCATAGACTTCCATAGTATTGTTTTCTGTATTATGGAAGTCAATGGCTACCGTCAACTGTTTGGTTATCTTCTTAAGTGTTCAACAGCTGAAGAAAACTCATACAGGTTTGAAACAACTTGAGTGTGAGTAAATGATGACAGAATTTCATTTTTGGGTAAACTATACCTTTAAGAGCTGGGGTGTAAACTTTTGAACAAGGATGCTGATGTGAAACTTTTTATTATTTAGTTTTAAAGATCTTTTTTTTCTTTCTCCATTTGGTACTGTACTTCAGAAGCAACATAAGATATGTACATGTTTCCCAGAAGACAAAATAAGTACAATTTATATCCCAATCCCCCAATTCAAAAGGTTTGTAAACTTTTGGACTGGTTCATTTGTTTAGATTCATTTATTATTTTGTCTTGTGCATGGACTATATGTAAACATCTGTTATGAAGTCCCCCCCCCCCAAGACAATACTAAATAAAAAATAACATGCAATTTTTATGATCCCCTTTAAAAATATGATAAGGAATATGTAAAATTATGAGCAGAACTGTAACTATGTGTAACAGGTCAACAGTTTGACACTTCTTTTAATCTGATAAAAGATAAAGCAGTCTTAGTGAATTCTGCTTTACATTTCTATAAAGTAAATAGCATGTGCTTCAAGTTTGATGGTGACAGAAAACGAAACAACCTTAAATGAAGTGAAAACATGGAAATAATCAAACATATAAAGAGAATAATGTCATCATAAATATTAATTAAAATGAACTTTTTAAAAATGATTTTTAAAGCAGAAAGAAGGTAAGAAATTTGACTAATAAGAGCTCAGTAAACTTACCTCTATGATACAGACACAAGGCTAACTGGGAAGAGGATGAGCCAAAACAGGAAATTATAAAGACCGACACTTTAATTAAAGGGGAAGACACATATACAGACAGGCACATCATATACACTTGAACATTTTGTGTAATTCTACATATAAAACTTGTATAATACTTTGCATATCTGAAACACATGCAGCAGGAAAGTCGTTTAACCTGACTGACAAAATGTCACAATATTGATAACTCCTTATTTATGGTGATAAACAAGTGAGAGGTGATAAAAAATGTGTGGTGTTCATTAGGCAAAATTCAGATTCAAATGTAAATTTGAACTGGATTGGCCACAACCCACAGAAAGTTACATTTGAATTTGAAATATTATGACAGGAAGAGGAATTTACTGAATAGGAATTTGAAGAAATTCAACACAGGTAATGCATTCATGGAAAAATCTATCATTCTCTCTGTCCATAAGGCCTATAAATCTTCAAACATTAAAAAAAAAAAAGGCTTTGTCAAGCCAGTATTAAAGGGATAGTTCACCCAAAAATGAAAATGTGATGTTTATCTGCTTACCCCCAGGGCATCCAAGATGTAGGTGACTTTGTTTCTTCAGTAGAACACAAATGGAGATTTTTAACTCAAACCGTTGCAGTCTGTCAGTCTTATAATGGAAGTGAATGAGAATCACGGCTTTGAGAGTCAAAAAAACATACACAAACAAAACCAAATTAAACCCTGCGGCTCGTGACGATACATTGATGAGTAAAGACACGAAACGATCGGTCTGTGCAAGAAACTGAACAGTATTTATATCGTTTTTTACCTCTGATGCACTGCAATGTCTGAACTGTCCTGAGCGCGTCCTCGACAGCCGGCGCGTGATGCGTCTTCTTCTTCTTCTTGCTTTACGGCGGATCGCAGACTTATAAGTGCATCTACATCTTGGATGCCCTGGGGGTAAGCAGATAAACATCAAATCCTCATTTTTGGGAGAACTATCCCTTTAACAAACGTTGCTTTTCTAGTAAAAAATCACAGTTATTTGAATATCTTTGAATTCTTTTGAATTAATTTAAATTCAAATTGCATTTCTGCATCCTGTCAGGAATGGACTTGGGATTCTGAATTCTGAATGGCGCACAACGGTCAGGGTCCAAGAACCGGTCATGAAACGTTAAAAAGAGTCCCACTGCCCATGAAATAAGTCTATCATTCTAATGAATTCCTCTTGAAATGTCTAAAACATGCAGTGTCCTTCAAGACGGATGACATGCAGTATCTACCCCAACGTACGGCCACCCAGCACCATTACAGGGGTCCCGAGTCTTTTCACCCGCTCCAGCGTCGAGCACACAGGCCTCCCACGAGGAACCCAGAATCCAGCTGACATCACAAGCTGTTTTGTTGGCCGTAATGAATCCAGTGAATGTGAAAGGAGATAAAAGGACAGCTCCAGTGAGAGTGAAGGATGGTCACACTGTGTGGCTAATGTTCTGAAGGCTTTCACTGCGGAGAATGGGAACAATGGGAGCAAATGGCAGGACAATGACCAGTGTTTTTGTCCACTCAATTTGTCTTGAGGTCCTTCAACCTAATCACATTCACTCAGAGTCATTTGAAGGTTTTGTTGGAAAGAGAAACTGCTGAGAGTTTGGGCCTGTGAACAAAAGGACAGAAAGGGGAAGAATCCTCATCTATCACCATGACAGCCGGACTTTTGGGTCCAGAGAATGGAGAGGATTGGAGAGAAAAGCCAACGTTTATTCTCTCAAAAAGTCATCAGACATGCTCGACCATCACGTGCATGAGAACGGCTTGAATTGTTGTTGAAGTTCTTTGTTAACGAGTTTTTGGAGGTTAAGTTTATACAACTGATGACAAACTGTTTTATAATTTGCTTTGTAAATACACTGGAAAAAATGTTTAGAAACAAATTTAATTCAGAAATTCCACATGCATTTACAAAGAAATGCAAGAAAAACATTGAATGAAATGAGAAATTTAGAAGTTGTATTTTAGTATTTTCGTGTAAAAACTTACTTCAATAATCTGTTTTATTTACAATCATTTGCTACAATGCACATTTGAATACATAGTTGTCAGAGAAAATGAGTTTTAATTGTGGGAGTGTCTCTTTTAATAGAAAATAATTGAAATAATCCAAAATAACTTATTTTAAACTTCCAATTGTTAAGTTAATGTTAATTATTAATACACATGCAATGGAGAGGGAAACACATTCTGCAGGGTTTCAGAGCAGTTAACTTATTCTTAATGCGCTAAGATTAATGCACATTAGAGTTGTCCAAATTGGATTTTTAATGTCTCTAGGTGAGAAAACCTTAGGTTACATATTACTGGCAATTTCTTTTTAATGCGTCTTTGTGTGTATCATGAAATTTCAGAGTGGCTTTACATGGTCACGACAGGAGTTGACTCCTATAACACAGGCAAAATTCAAGCAATATCACTCTAAACACATGCAACATGTAACAATTCTTTACTGTCAAAACAATTCTGTTATCATATTTTAAAGTTGATACCATTGCAATGCCTTGCCCTAGTGAAATCCACTGTAAGATACACTCAATTTGTAGCTATTTTATGTTTTTGTGAATTGGTGGCTAATTTGTATACATTTTTTTGTACAAAATAATGCATACATTTTCATATGGTCTGTTCACCCCCCAGTGATGGCCTTCATGCTTACCTTTTTTAAAATAACAATTTTGTGTTCTCATACAATTCACAATGCAAAAATAAAACAGTAAAAAAAAAAGGTAATTGTGACTTTTTAATCTCACAATTCAGAATTTGCTTTTCACAATTCAGAAATAAAAATGAGAATTGAGAGATGTAAACTCAGAATTCTGAGAAAAAAGTCTGAATTTTGAGATGTGATAGTTATTTTTCATGCATTTCTGACTTTTTCTCTCAAAATTGCAAGATATAAACAGAATTACGAGATAAAAACATGCAATTCTGAGAAGAAAACTCAGAATTACAAGATATAAACTCAGAATACTGACTTTTTTTCTCCCAATTCTGAGTTTACATCTCACAATTTTGAGGCTATATCTTTCAATTCTGAGTTTATATCCCACAGTCCTGACTTTTATCTTGCAATTCTGTCTTTATATCCCACAAGTCCTAAAGAAAAATTCAGAATTGTGAGAAAGATTTTTTTTAATTTTTTTTATTCCATGGTAGAAACAGACTTTCATAGATAGGGTTGGCACTATATCACAAATGCAATTTTATGAACTCGAAGAATGAGTCTAAACTATATTTTAGGTCATAAACAACAGAAAATCACAGATGCTGTCAGTAGAACTTGTTTTGAACTGGGAACATTCTTTAAGCGTGCAATCAGTTATCAGTCTACATTGTCAGCGCAGACTGCAGCAGTCCAAAGGAGAAGCAAACAGCTGCTTTCTAAAGGAACAGTCACCTTCATCAGGACATTGTGCAGCTTTGCAACTGATATTAAGACCGTGCCATAAAACAGAGAATGGGGGTGGTAGCATGACAAATGCTTCTCTCCCTGTTCCTTTAAGCGATTTGCTCCAGAAATGCAATTTTTGTCTGAATTTCATCACATTAGAATACAAACACCAAAATCAAGCATTGTCTTCAAAAACAAACTTTGTTGTTGTTCTGTGAAACACAAAAACGGTATTTTGAATGTGTTTATAATGAGTCAATGGAGTCCAATGTTGTTTAAACCCAAACATTCTTCAAACTAGCTTTTGTGTTGCTCAGAAGAAAGTCATAAAGGTTTGGAACGACATAATGACAGAACTTTCATCATAACTATGTACTCATTGTAATCATTTGATAGCTAATGCAATGACATTGAAACATTTTTAAGCAGAGCTTAGGTGTGCAAATACTTTTTGGTGCCAATGTGCATAATATTTATGTCAAAAAATGTAATATCTTGCAATTCTGACCTGAGTCGGAATTCTCCGTTTAATTTCTCGCAATTGTTTTTTCTTCTTTTCAGAATTAAAAAAATAATATATATATATATATACAGTATATATATATATATATATATATATATATAAAGGTAATTGCAGCCTTTTATCTCTCTCTGTTTTCATGCAATTGCAAGTATATACCTTGCAAGTATATACACTATCTTGCGTTTATAACTATATATCTCACAATCATGAGAGAAAAAGTCAGAATTGTGAGGAAAAAAGTCAGATTTGTAAGATAAAAAGTCACAATTACCTTTGTTATTCTATGGTGGAAGTGGACATCCATAGGGTTAGCATTACTGCACAAATTCAATTCTACGAACTTGATGAATGAGAATAGTTTTTAGTTGTAAACGACAGAAAATCACAGATGCTGTCAGCAGAACTTGGTTTGAACTGGGAAAATTCTTTGTTTGAACATTTTTAACATTTAAATGTATTAATAGTAATAGTATTACACTGTAAAAAAAGTCCATAAAAATTACGGTAAAAAAACAGCAGCTGTGGTTGCCGGAATTTTACTGTAAAAAATACAGTAGCAACATTTTAGGTTTTAGGGTTTTAACTTACATTTACAATTAAATACCGTAATTTAATTAACTGATATAATGTTAATATACCATCCTATTGAAGTACTGAAATCTGTTTTGTACCTTTGTAATACACTCATAACCACCCAATGCAGGTGGTGATGAGAAAGTCACATGATGAACCAAAGCCCATCACAAGCAGCTTTTAAATAATAACATATATAGAAGGTGCACGGTGTCATTAGTAGGGGAATTTACCGTTAACAATTTAACAGGTTTTTAATGTAGCATTTTTAAAGTCTTTTACCGTTAAATTCACGGTAATTTTTTACAGTGTAGTTAATAGTAATATTAACAGTGCTTTCTTTCCTTAAAATAAATGCCACTTGTTCTAATTATTTGATAAATACTGCAATGACATTCAAACATTTTTAAGAGTGCAAATAATTTTTGGTGCCACTGTGCATAATAATGTCAAGACGTGTAATAATCTTAATAAGATATTGCAAATTCCACTTCAAATGACAACAGGCATCCAAATCACAAGATGAATGTAACTCTGGCCTACTTCACATGTTTGAGTGTGTGTGTGTGTGTGCCATGAGATCATCGCTGTAAGGGAAGCATACCACATATCTCTCATAATAATGGATCTGGCTATCCTTTCATATCTTTTCTCAATTTTTACGCATTACCAGAGTGTATTGAAAGTGCTTTTTCAATGAAGAAGTAAAGGCAAGCATTCCTTCTTGTGCACACCTTTGAACTGAACACAATAGGATCGTCTACTGCAAAGATCTCACACTTTTGTTTGTCCATCCAGGAGGAGAAAGGCCTACAGTATCGCTTACACTCCAGAGATGATGGTTACGATTACAGACAAAGCCACAAATGTTGAGGACAAGAGGCTGTGATTCGATGCCTGCTTGCCTAACACATTGCCTCTTGTTCTCAGTCAATCCAGGATTTTGCCTTCAGGTTAATTCCTTTATGCCCTAACATAACATAGTCTCAAAACACCATGGGACACGGATGACAGACTGTAAACAAATACCTACTGTCACCTCCGGCACCAAATCTTAAAGCCATTACGGAGAGGGATGTAAAGTGACAACGTTTTTTTCTTCTCCTGGTTATTGGAATACAGGGGCTTTCCCAGTTGTAATCAAGCCATATGGAAATGAAGGTTAGGTTAACATACTGTGCCCTGTGACATGATTAGGGTTGTCAATTTAACGTTCATCGAGTGTGATTTATAAAAAAAAAAAAAAAAAAAATGCTGGAAAAATAAAGCACTTGGATCTGTAAATTCCCTAAAAAAGCATTTTTCTTAAAATCGGCACAGTTCAAGCTTCATATTTTTGCTGGCAGATATTGTAACTACTGTACGTCACCTGCGCTGTAAAAAATAATAATCATAATTTTTCAAAGTTAAAGATTATTGGATTAAGTTTTGAAAGAAAATAATGTTTCAGTCTTTCTACTTCAAACTTCACATTTAATTCGGTTACCTGGTGTTTCTTTGTAATTGTAAAATTGAGCAATTTATGAGTAAAAATGTTTTTTCTTTTCAGTGTGGTTCTGAAAAAAAGTTCTTTCTATGTAGCTGTGGATTTAAAAAAAATATTTTTTTTTTACATGCAACATACACAAAATATTCGATTATATTATGAAATTTAACCATATGTTTAATGCATTATTATTTACCTCAGCTTGTAGAAAAAGTTACTTGTGATTTACTTAGCACACATTCTTAAATTAAAAAACTAAACAACTCGAATGACTGGAAAATAAGAGATCAGTTTTCAATTATTTGAACTTAAAAAGTGAGAGGTGCTTATATACTGTAAAAAATGTGTAAATATAGGGTACAATATACTATACTATTTGAAGACATTTTCAGTATTTTTAAAAATATATTTTACTTGTTTTTTTTTTCTTCAGGTGTTTTACCAGTAATTTGAATTTTTCCACTTCATTTTAGTTGAAATGTCCATAAAATGACTGGATAATTTTCTGTTATTTTAGATTTTACAGTGAACATAAGTAAATAATAAAAAAATCCTTCATTCATTAATTGTAAAATAAATTCTGCATAAAACAGCACAAAAAAATAAATAGAGATATTTTGAGTGATACCAAGTGGTTTAATCCAAATACAAGAATCTGTCATGACAGAACAATTGCAAATACACATTTTAACAAATGCAAAGAATACAAACATGTACTTCTGACTTTTGAACAGCAAACACAGATTCTTCCAACCAGCAGAATCCATGCTGTCAATTCAAACAGAACACAAACCCAGAAGGGATATGACAACTTAATTCTCAAACAAATAACCAAGAAGTTAAAAAAAATTGAATTCAGTTGTTTAATTGAAATGAATCTGTTGGGCTAAACTGCATTTCACAAAAATCTTTTGTGGCTGGTACTGCAACTTTCTCTTCTTTTACCTCTCCATAAAGCACAAATGAAACAATAAAAAAGACAAAACATTAAAAAAACAAAAAAATGACAATGAGCAGCAGAGAGAAGCTGCCGGTGTTGCTGTGTGCAGTCACTCAACATCCCTGTCATTCTCACAGCCTCACAAAACAAATCACAAAAATAAAATCAAATAAAATCAGGGACAGCATTACATTTAACAGGCACATTAAACACAAAAGTAAAGTTCAGGATTTTTTGTATTGCACAAGATTTCTTTGCCCAAGAAACAATGCAGCATTACAGCAATGATTGTTATCCAGCATTTGTTTTCTGTTTTTTGATTAAGGCAGACGGAGTATCAGAATCACAAATAATAATAAATAAACAAAAATAGGTGCTGTTTTTTGATTACTTTATAGAGCCCTCTCAGTACAGTGTTGTCTTCGTGTTTAAAGGCCTTATTGTTGCAGTCAGAATCATCAGTCATTGTGGTTCATGTAGTATAAAGGCACCGGTCTAGTTCATAGCATAGTGTTTCATTAGAGCAAAGGCAAGCTATCTCTTTGGCCCCTAGCAGTCCTGGTACTACACTTACACATTAAGGCACATATTAATAATCATAACACACAGTGGTGTACAGTCTCTAGCCTATCATACTGGAGAAATCAGAATGCTGGTGTATGCAGTCCTCTGGTGTGATTGCAGCTCTGTGGTATCGGAGTCATTGGCGTGAGCGTTCAGTGTGAGCGCATGCACACATCTCCGGCTCGGCTCGGCTCAGCCTGGTGTTGTGGGCGAGGAGGCGGAGCTTGTGCCCGCTGCCCTCCACAGGAGGAGGATGCTGGGCGTAGTTGTGCACTGTGTACATCAGGCTCTTTACGGGCCGTTATAAAGCTGTCTCGAAGATAACCAAGCTGCCATCTCTTGTGGTGGCGAAGCCGTTGAGCTGGTGGACTGGACTGCGGTTCATGTACGCCTGCCAAAGAAAAGAAAGAGAGAACATGGTTAGTGTGATGTACACTAAGAGTCAAAAGTTTGGAATAATTCAAATTTTTTATTTAAAAAATCGTATACTCACACTAAGGTTGCATTTATTTGATTAAAAATATAATAAAATCTGTAATATTATGAAATAATATTACAATTTAAAATAAAGGTTTTCTATTTAAATATATTTGAAAATGTAATTTGTTCCTGTGATGCAAAGCTGAATTTTCAGCATCATTACTCCAGTCTTCAGTGTCACATGACCCTTCAGAAATCTTTCTAATCTGCTGATTTGCTGCCCAATTATTAATAATGGTTAACAGTTTTTGCTACTTAATATTTTTCTGTAAATTATGATGCATCTTTTCAGGATTCTTTGGTTAATAGACAGTTCAAAACAACAGCATTTCTTTGGAAATATATTTGCAAGATTACAAAATGTTTTTTTATCACTTTTAAATCAATTGAATGCAAATAAAAGTATTAATTTCTTTTTTTTTTTTTTTATCTGATTGAATGGTAGTGCATCACAGTTTCCACAATAAAATTATGCAGCACATCTGTTTTCAACACCGGACTATAGTAAGAAATGTTTCTTGATCATCAAATCAGCATATTAGAAAGATTTCTGAAGGGTCATGTGACACTGGAGATTCGAGTAATGATGCTGAAAATTCAGCTTTGCATCACATGAATAAATTACATTTAAAAATATATTAAAATAGAAAATATTTATTTTAAATTTTAATAATATTTCAGAATATTAGTGTTTTTACTGTATTTGTGATCAAATAATTGCAGCCTCGGTTACCATAAAAGATATTCAAAACATTCAAAAACATAAAAAACAAAACAAAACATAAAAACCATTTTAAAATATAACAAAATAGGAAACAATTTTTAAAAATTGTAATAAAATTACTGTCTTTTTAACAAATAAATGCAGCCTTGGTTAGCATAAGAGACTTCTTTCCAAGATCGTAATCATTCCAAACTTTTTGACCAGTAGTGTATGTGACCCTTTAATGAGACCTGGAAACGGATGAAAGGAATCACTCTGTTCCCAAACCTTCCCTGACAATGCTTTTCTAAACACAGGGGACGGAACACAGCAGGCTGAATGGAAGTAAAAATCCCCTCTTATTTAATATCATCATTATGCAGTAATCAAAACCTCTCATTGTATTTAAAAGCACCCATGGCTAACAATGAGCGCAAAGACAAAAGGAAGAAAAAGTCGTCTAACAACATGTCGCCGAGGAGGGGGAATCTAATACTGACTGACAGCACAAAGGCCTGGGCTCTTTCAGACACACTGTATTGTGGCTTTCTGGCACAGGTACATGTGGCACATATTTGGCGATCGGACAGGGAGACTTCACAGCGATATGCAGTGCTCTGCTCACCTGTTTGGCGGTCTGCAGCAGAGAGGCCGCCTCTGCCTTTCCCGTCTGCTGCACCATCTTGTAGAAGATCCCGTTCTGGTTCTGTAGGAGAACGTGAGGGGCATCGTACTCGTGGATTCGACCTGCATCCAGAACCTGCGAGAACACCAAACATCTGTTTTTGATATCCTGAAAACTGGTTATTTTCCAGGACCGGTTACATGAAATAAACATTAGAACCTAACAATGTGATATTTGGACCTGGTATCTGCAGCAAATTCATGAATGAATGACTCGTATGAACTGATTCTTTTTACTGAATCAATCAAAAAGACTCAGTCAGTCAAACTCACGACTTACAGCTTTGAGTCTAATGACTCACTCACTGACTGACTGAATGAATCAGTCGTAATACAGTCGTTACTTTCATCACGGTCAACCCAAAATGAAAAAACTGCTGCTGTGATATATGCATTTAAGGTTTGTGAGACCTTAAAATTGTGTAGTTACTGATTTGCGGTATTTAATGCTAAATTTATTATGCCGTTTTGATGCTCCAGGTATATAGTTTCCCATATATAGTTTTGTTGTATGGTAAAAAGCAGCATGAAAACGTAAACTTCAAAACAACTTCTTTTCAAATTTTTTTTGAAGAAACATGCAGGTTTGGAATGATATGATTGAAAAGTAATGTAAGTTAAAGGGATACTCCACCCCAAAATGACAATTTTGTCATTAATCACTTACCCCCATGTCGTTCCAAACTCGTAAAAGCTTCTTCGTCTTCGGAACACAATTTAAGATATTTTGGATGAAAACCGAGGGGCTTGTGACTGTCTGATTGACTGCCTAGTAAATTACACTGTCAAGGTCCAGAAAAGTATGAAAGACATCGTCAGAATAGTCCATCTGCCATCAGTGGTTCAACCGTAACGTTATGAAGCGACGAGAATACTTTTTGTACGCAAAGAAAACAAAAATAACGACTTTATTCAACAATTTGTCTCCTCTGTGTCTGTGCGGCTGACACAGAATAGCGTACACTGCTTGCGTTCAGTGGTTTTTCTCCAAAATGGCACTACAGTGATTCGGAGACACAGAGACAGTTGAATAAAGTCGTTATTTTTGTTTTCTTCGCGTACAAAAAGTATTCTCTTCATAACGTTACGGTTGAACCACTGATGGCAGATGGACTATTCTGACGATGTCTTTCATACTTTTCTGGACCTTGACAGTGTAATTTACTTGGCAGTCATGCACCAAGGGTCTGAGAGTAACGCAATTTCAATTCTCTGTGTGTATGTGCTGCACATGTAGAAGAACTGACAATAAAGCAGACTTGACTTGAGGCCTCAGAAGAGAAGCCAAAAGCTTTTCTTCACCCAAGCTGAAATTATGCATTTTAAATTCGAATATAATTCGAATTTTGATAATATTTAAGTACAAAATCCAAATGTAGTTTTTCAGCCATTTTGACAGCCCTAATTCCTTTAACCCTCACAATGCATTCAAAATCTGCATGTGATTTCATAACTTAATATTTTTCAATTAAAACCATATTGTATCTGATCTGATAACTTCTCATAACCATGTTATTTACCACTTTAATTTTTCATTTAAAAACTGATCAATTCTTTGAAAATTTAAATTTGACATGAATTACAAAAAAATAACTGATGCGAGAAAAATATTTGTTTTAATTCAAGAGAAATGTTATTTGAAAATATTATTTGAAATTTCTAAAAACCTATAATCTCTCAGTTACCAGTATTATTCCTTTAATCTTATAACTCATGACTGCTAAAATAAATAAATAAATAAATAAAATAATAATAAAATCAACATTACTCCAGAATTCAAATATAATAATTTTACTTGAATAAACTTTCAATTTCAGATGACAAAGAAGTGTGTGTGATAGGTGAATAGGTGTGAAAATTCATGTCTATTAAAAAAATTCAGTATGGGAAAGAGGCTAAATATATTTTACAAAGCTATTTTTGAGCCTGAAAGCCTGATTTGATGCTTGGGTTAAAATGGACCTGAAAGATACCTTTTTTTTAATTAATTTTTTTATTAAATTATGTGTGTTGGCTCATTTTGAAGATTGGTTGCTCTCTCGATCTCTTTCAGGTCAAAATGATTGCATTATGATAAAGAGCGCTCCATCTCTGCACTCACCAGGATGCGGTCGCTGTCTATGATGGTGTTGAGTCTGTGTGCGATGGTGAGGACGGTGCACTCCTTAAACTTGGCTCGGATGGTTTTCTGGATCAGCTCGTCTGTCCTGTAGAACGCAAACAGCTCTGTCATATCTCTTAAGAGTGGCTATATTCGTTTGTATAAACAATCTCAGAGCCAGGTCAAAGACTCACCGAGGGTCCACGTTTGCGGTGGCCTCATCAATGATAAGAATCCGGTTCTTCCTCAGAATGGCCCGAGCTAGACAGACGAGCTGCCGCTGACCCACACTGAAGTTTGATCCAGACTCAGCCAGTTCGGTCTCCAGTTTAGCAGGCAACTCCTCCACAGCAGCCTTCAGCTGGACCTTTGAGCAAACAAAGCTCAGATTCACTCCAAGAGCTGGACTTTGAGATCGCTTAATAATGCATTACATCTATAATCATCACGTAAGTCTACTGGGGAAAAGTTCACATCAGAAAATGTTTAACCAAGATCTATTTGCTTCATCACATGCGGATAGTGTTAAATAAATATTATTGATCAGACTACACAAATCTAACATTTGTGATGAGATTGAAATGTGGAGAAGCAAATTACATGAGCAACACAGTGCACATATTTTTTATGCTTTAAAACATGTAGAAAGACGATGTACATAAGTGTTTCCCAGTTTTTTGTTTGCCGAAAACCTTGGAGCTAAAATTTACTTGAAAACATTTACCCTAAGATTTTAATGTTTTAACTTAAAAGCACATTCACATCATGGTTCTCTGTTGTCAGTTAATCATCATGTGAAAGCAAGTAATCAAATCAAATATTTTATATTTATAGCAAGTGTTTTATTTTTTATAGTGTGCATTTTAAAATTATTTACTTAAATTGGACGTTTTTAGCATTTCATTAATAAGAAATCCATTCACAAGTGGATGTTTGAAGCACATGTAAAAAACAACTGACCCCTCTGAGATGATCAGGAGTGTAACCTGTATAAAATGTAGTTTTGGCCTACAATAATACATCATCCCTGCAGGGCTCTATTACACAGTGCGTGTTCACCTCTTTCAGAGAGTTCCATAAGTCATGGTCTGAGTGCTGGCTGAAGGGGTCCAGGTTCTTCCTCATGGTTCCTGTGAACAGCACGGGATCCTGCGGGATGATCGACATCTTCTGGCGGAGGTCGTGCAGGCCGATCTCAGAGGTCAACACTCCGTCCACTAAGATTTTACCCTCCGGCTCCGTCAGACGAAACAGCGCTGAAATCAGGGAGCTTTTCCCTGCACCGGTCCGTCCAACGATCCCAACCTGATCAATGCAGAGCAGAAAACATCAGTGCACTCTTCCTGACAGACTCTGACATGAGGCTCTGGAGCTGCGGCGCTGGACTCACCTTCTCTCTGGGTCTGAACATGGCCGAGATGTTCTTGAGGACGACGGGTCCATCAGAGCTGTAGGAGAAGTTGACCCTGTCGAAGGTTATCAGGCCCCGATTGGGCCAGTCGGGAGGGGGGCGTTTCTGGGTTTCCCAAGGTGCTTCGCTTTCCAGCTCTGTGTATTCGACAACTCTCTCCACTGACGTCATCTAGATGGACACATTATTCAGAAAGCAAATCAGTTTGTTACTTTGTCGGGTAGATTTAAAATATAAATCAATTTAGCTCAGGCAGAAAAACGTGTGCATCACACTGCAAGGAACTGTCAGAGCTGAAACGCTCTATATAGGCAGCAACTCACACACACATCACAGAAACAGCGCTTCTAATTGATTAGCATGTTGTTAAGCAAACAATCCAATACTCCCAATAAGCAGAGTATTTTCAGTACTAAATAAAACAAACATATATTCGTGCATGTCAGGTCCAGATCTCAAGAGTTTCTTACAATAATTATGCTGCTTTTTGTAACAGCTTTCACACAGAGAGGACCATTTATTATGCTAAATGTTGTTTTGTTTTGAACAAATCTCTAAAAACCAAGCTGAGGAAGAGGTACACTACCATTCATAAGATTTGGGTCAGTAAGATTTTTTTTAGAATGGATGCGGTAAATTGATACAAAGTGTAAAGTAAAGACTTTTACACTGCTATTTTTATCCCAAATAAATATTTTCCCACAAAAATAGTATTAAGCAGCATAACTGTTTTCAACACTGATAATAAATAGAAATGTTTCTTGAGCATCAAATAAGCATATTAGAATGATTTATGAAGGATCATGTGACTCTGAAAATTCAGCTTTGCATCACGGGAATATATTTCAATTTAAAATATATTAAAAACAGAAAACGGTTATTTTAAATTGTAATGATATTTCACAATTTTACAGTTTTACTGTATGTTTTTATTAAATAAATGCAGCCTTGATGAGCCAAAGAGACTTGTCAAAAACATAAATATAAATATATAAAATTACAGACCCCAGAGTAGTGGAAATGCGGTGGAAATTCAAATATTAGGTTCTTACCAGGTTCTCCACCTCGGCACTCTGTCTAACGCCCCACTGGAACATTCCCATTAGGGTGATTGCATAAGACAAAGCCAATCCCACATCTCCTGCCTTCATACCTGTGAGACACAATCCATTCACATACTGGTGTCAAAAAAGCTGAAAAGAAACAAAGTTGATCTAAACCCCCATAAGGATTTTCCCACTGACAGTTTCAAATCAAATGTGGCAAACTGACAATTAAAGACCATTCATTCTTGAGACATGGCACATCCTGAGTTGAGCCCGACCGATATGGGTTTTTTGGGGGCCGATACCGATACCGATTTTAGGGAGAAAAAAAAGGCTGATAACTATATATCGGTCGATATTCTTTGTGTATATTATAGTACAGTAACAGTCAAAATTTGGGACACTCTCCCATGCGTGTGTTCAAACTTTTGACTGGTACTATATATAGAATACAGTATATACATAAACAGAATATATATACAAAAACAAATTTTTTGCAATGATCACTCAAATGTGGTGATCAAACACTTATAATGACGTGACAAAGATATGTAATGGAGGCAGGGCATTTAACAATTTAACAAACTTCATTGTCCAAAATGAGTCTGACATCAGTGCACTGAACAGTAAAGTTGAAGTTTATTCAACTTTATTTCAATTCAATTCCATTCAACATTATTCCGTTGAATTTTATTTCACTTCGGAACATTAATTCACAGATCTGCGCTACTGTCTTCACACACAGACAAAACTTACTAGAGAAGTGTGAAGTTTGACTGTAAATAAATACAATTTAAATTCACGTCTCGCGCAGTTTAATGCCCTTTGAATGTAACGTGTACGTTCCCTCGGAACTGGAATCATGGCAGAATATCATGTGAAGTCCACTTCGCAGGGCACTTACGGTCGAATAAGACAACGCTTGAATGCTGCTGCCTGGAACAAGAGACCTCCTTACTGAAGTGAAAGTGTTGGCTGGTGTCACTATCTCGCGAACACGGCAGCGCATCTCCACCAAATTCGGGCGATCCCTTCAGCTCGAGGAGCCCTCTCGAACGCCACCCTCCGCGTGTCGGTAGCCCCCCGGGATCGCCTGATCGGTCGGCGCCCGACAGCGAATTTAACCGCCTGTAACTCCCGGACCCCGGGGGCTATCGACGCGGGGGGGGGTCTCATTCGAAAGGGGGCCTCGAGATGTACACTCAATTTGGCGTTCGAGAGGGTTCCTCGAGCTGAAGGGATCCCCCGAATTTGGTGCGGATCCGCCGCATCGTTACAGCGATATGGCCGTTCAAATTTCAATGGTACTCTAAGCTTTAAAGCGTTTCATCCAGGTCGCCAGTAGCAAACAATGGAGTGTGCTCTGCTGGATAAACTACGTAATTACACCATTTACCGGCATCTTATCTGCGTTTTATGTTCTGTAAAAAAATTTTCATGATATCGGTGGCATATCGGCGGCATATTTGCCGATACCGATATATATGCGACAGGCTCATATCGGCCGATAAAATCGGCAACACGATATATCGGTCAGGTTCTAATCCTGAGACCTGAAACATTTTCAATTTCAAAGGAAACAGATGTTTACCAGACCATCCTTAACACAAATGTATCATATCATTCCATTTTCTCTTATTAAATTTGATCAAAATTATGACATTGTCACTTCATCCTTTATGTAGAATACATTATTGTTTATCACACTTAAGAAAAACAAAACAACGTGTAACATTACCATTCAAAAGTTTGGGTAAAAAAATATCTTAAGGCTGCATTTATTTAATAAAAAATACAGTAAAAACAGCAGAAGTGTGAAATATTACAATTTACAATAATGCTTTTCTATTTTGATATATTTTAAAAATGTAATTTATTCCACTCACAGTCACTTTTGATCATGATTTTGATTTAGGCCGAATGCATCTTTGCTGGATAAAAGTACTAATTTCTTTTAAAAAAATTACATACCTCAATCTTTTGAATGGTGTATATATAATGTATTCATAACATATAAATATGTATTTTTGAATGATAGTTGTTCATTTTAAAAATCTTTTAAGTTTTCACAGCTTTTTTTGTCAGATATTTATAAAATGTGTAACATTACTCATCCAAGTGCAGGATTCAGTGCACTATCACTGTAAAAAACCATTCAACACTGTGTTTTGGTTAGTAGTGTGTTTGCTGGATATCTCACTGTCTTTAAGAAGAAGGCATCCAAAGGCTGTGATGGTCACAAACACTGAACACATTCCATCCAAGCGCACTGCAAACCAGCGTGAAGTGGTCAAGAACAGGAACCAGGCCTCTACAGGAGCACACAAAACATTTGAAACAACACATTAATAAAGCCAACAGCTAATCTGAGTCCTGCAAGTGGCCTAATCCTTTACGGACCGGAGTGCAGATCCTGATGGGCATCAAACGTTTGCTGAAACCTTTCCTCCGCTTTAAAGGCACGAATGGTCCAGAGGCCTTGCAGTGAGGATGACAGATGGGAAAATACAGGACTTCGAGCTGTAGAAACATAAATACAGCGTCATCAACACCAGGACACACAACAAAGCTGCTCTGAAGAAACATTACTGAAGACAATATGTGACCATGGACCACAAAACCAGTCTTAAGGGTCAATTTTTTTGAAATTGAGATTTATACATCATCTGAAAGCTGAATAAATAAGCTTTCCATTGATGCATGGTTTGTTAGGATAGGACATATTTGGCCGAGATACAACTATTTGGAAATCTGGAATCTGAGGGTGCAAATAAATCAAAATATTGAGAAAATGGCCTTTAAAGTTGCCCAAATTAAGTTCTTAGCAATGCATATTACTAATCAAAAATTAAGTTTTGATATATTTACAGTAGGAAATGTACAAAATATCTTCATGGAACATGATCTTTACTTAATATCCTAATGATTTTTGGCATAAAAGAAAAATCGATAATTTTGACCCATACAATGTTTTTTTGGCTATTGCTACAAATATACCCCCAGCGACTTAAGACTGGTTTTGTGCTCCAGGGTCACATATTATTCTCAAATTTGACAGGAGACACTTACTAGTGGATTCAATGCGCTTGACGTCTCGTGATGTCCGCAGGAAGTAGCGGCGTAGAAACAGGAAGGCGATCAACAGAGGAATCACAGGAATCAGAATCCAAGGGATGACGGAAGATGCCACAGCAATGACTCCAATGATTTGCAGAAACACCTGTTAGTGGATGAAAGCACGAAAGAGGGAGAGATATACACAATTAATTAACGTAATTAATTTAAAGTAAAAATATATACATTTATTAAAATAAACAAACAGCAAAATAAATTGTGTTTTAGATGAGAAGCGAGCTGTAGAAACACTGCGTCACAACGGTTGACTGCTGGGTCATTAAAGCACTTTGTGGTTTTGGTTGCTCACTTTTAACCACAAACACTTATCAAAGAACACAGAAGAAAAACAGCCAGGACAGCATGACTCGACACTTTCTGAGATCTCATTCAAATAACCCTGAACCACTTAAGGTTAGTGTTGGGATGAGCACAGACTATGGTGGAACAGAAACTGACAAAAGCATTACTGTGCTTGTGATTTTAGGACTGGTGTAGAAGAACCTCAATAATGTCAAAGTGAGATCTCTCTCCTGCTTTTGACTGCTTTTCAAGAAACTGCTTTGGTCGCTTCATCAGTGTGCTCACGTTCAGAACGGATACTTGCATGCTGTGGTATGCCTATTACTTTATTAAAATACTATCTGAAACTGTACATGTGTTACATTTTTAATTCATAGCGGCATCCAGTCATCATCTTGGAAATAAAATGGAAAATTTGCAATTGAATCCATTTTTTTTTCTCGTTAAAATACCTAAACTTTTGGTAATCCAAATAATGCTGAAATCTACAGCTGATATTACTTACAGTTCAATTATCACACTATAAATGGAAGATCAAGTATATTGTTTATACTCCATGTACACCAGGGGTTTTCACTCCAGAGGCCGGGACCCACTAGGGGCCCTCAGCAAACTTCTGAGGATGACTTAAAATGACTTTAAAAATAGGCTAAAGCAACTAATAATCATGATATTTCTTATTTCAAGTTGGTCCACCTTAACAACTGTTTTTACTTTTCTTTTTTTTCCCCACACAGTCTTGAAAAACCTGGATATACTGCAACTGTATGAAGTTTTCTATAGATTTCTACAACTGGAAAAGTAATGAAAAATTAATAAATATTAATATAATAATTATAATAAATATAATAAATATCCATAAATGTTTTATAAAGAATATACACATTTTTCTAGTGATTTAAAGTTCTAAAATATTTTATTGCTGGAAATTAAAAAGTTAAAAATTAGTAAAAATATATTTTTTTAAATTATCTTTAAACCTTATGCAGTAAATCATGAACAAAGTATTACAAATACATTAGTTAAAAAGAGTGGGAAACTTGAACATTCAGCTCTTAAAATTTTCGGAATCTTTAAATGTACAAAAACTAAGAATTTCTATAGATTAAAATTGTAAAAAAAAAAAAAAAAAAATTACATTAGATTCACCAGAGGAAACATATTTACCTACACTGAGTCAAAAAGTTTGAGAACTACTGGTATAAACGCCACATTTGGCAAAAGTAGCGAGTCATAATCCTACAATATATATTTTCTTCAATACTTCTGGGAATCACTCATTTACACGTTCGGAAGCTGTAATCACAATGTGACGTGACTGGGGTTTATTGCCGTTCATCTTGTAAGCGCAATCATTCCGTCTTCAAGGCACCAAAACGGTATAAATAGTACAAGAAGAATAGTAGTAAGCTATTTTTTAGGAAGTATTCAACAATGCATGCTGACTTTGCTGTCACACTAAAGGGAACCAATAGTGAGAGAGGACTGTGGGAAAGACTAAGTGACTGCAGTGTTTTCTCATCCTAAGAGAGAACAAGGAGGATTCTGCTGCCCCACACAATGAAAAGCTCCTTAAATGAAAGACTATTGTACTTCCAACTCAGTCTGTCAAGTTTCAGACAATAGCGCTCTGAGCACATAAAGTGACGCCTGTCACCCACGTATTGACCACATTGTCATTTGCCAGGGAAAAAGCCACAATATGTTGTTGGTCTACAACACTTGGTTTACCAGAGCGAATAATGCATATGGCCACAAGTGATGGGTGTTCTAATACAGCCACGTCAGGATGTGCAGATTATGTGGTGTTTAACAGACACTGCACTGCAAAACGTACCTGGATAAAATCAACAAATGTCCACGGAAGTAAGGAATCAAGATGGCCGATGTCTTTGGCGAACCGGTTGAGGATTCTTCCTGAAATGACAAGGGAAAAGCCATTCAGAGAACAAAACTGCTTCCAGAACAGTTCCAAAAACACCAAACATTTTAACTAGATTTAACTAGACAGGACAGTGTGAAGAAAATGATGAAAAGCCGATTCACTGATAATTTATATTTAAAAAGCCTTTGTAAAATCTAAGTCATGTGGTGCGACCGACATGCAATAAATTAATAAATAAATAAAAATAATTATTAAATGAAATATTTAAATAAGTCAAGTCTGAAAAATAAACTGAACTTTTTAATTATGATATTTAAAAAAAAGTCTAAAATCAATAATAAAATGTAATAAAAATAATAAAAAATTTATTATATTTAATGAACTAATATTTCAAGCTATCTGTAAAAAATTACCTTGACAAATAAAAAAAAATATATAAAAAATAATGATTACACTAACTTGTTCAGAAAAATGTGTTATTACTTTAAAAATGCGCTATTACTAGAGCCTGACCGATATGGGTTTTTTGGGGGCCGATGCCGATATTAGGGAGTAAAAAAGGACAGATACCGATATATCGGCCGACATTCTTTATGTGTAGGCTATATTATAGTACAGTATAGTCAAAAGTTTGGACACACTTCCCATTTGTGTGTCCAAACTTTTGACTGTACTGTATATAGAATACAGTATATAGCCTACATAAACCGAATATATATACATAAACACATTTTTTGCAATGCTAACTCAAATGTGGTGATCAAACACTTATAATGATGTGACAAACATAGGCCTATGTAATGGAGGCAGGGTATTTAACAATTTAACAATAAACTTTATTATTCAAAGTGAGTCTGACATCAGTGCACTTAACAGTAAACTTCACTTCACTTATTATAAATAACTTAAACACCACAAATAGAACAAAATATATATAACTTGAATTAAGAAATTAAACAGGGTAACTGTGTAAGACAAGCAAGCTACTGCCAAACCAACAGGGGCAGGTTTATGCAGGAAGCACAGCTTTTCCAAATGTAAACATCTAAAATTAATAAATAATAATAATAATGAATAATATTTTTTTTTTCACAAACTGTGTTGTGTATTTTCTGGTAATCCAATGAACATGCAGGACATTCATATATAAATCGTCTTTTTGCAGTTTAATATTCACAGACACAGTCATATATATATATATATATATATATATATATATATAAACACCAGCATTGAGTGGCCGCGATCAGCTCCGGTGGCCGTAACACAGGCTTTAATGCGCCGCAGACGCGTGCCGTGATGCGCAGATCAGCTCTAGTCTCTAACATCACTGAATCTGCTGTTAAAATGAACCATCCATTCATCATATCATCATGCAAAACTAAGAATTAGAATCATTATAATGTGACGATCAAATATAGGTGCGGGTGGGTGGCGGGCGGATAATTTGAAGCAGCGGACTCTCGTGAAGTTTGAGCTCATCCGTGCATCTCTACACTACACTGACCTGTGCAAACAATGGAGCGCGCTCTGCTGGACAAACTAAGTAATTACACCATTCAGAAGCATTTAATCTGCGTTATATGTTCTGTAAAAAAAAAATTTCATATCGGCGGCATATTCGCCGATACCGATATATCGGCGACAGGCTCATATCGGCCGATAATATCGGCTAAACGATATATCGGTCGGGCTCTAGTTATTAACATCAAGTATAGCATAAAATTTCAAACATTTTTTTGTTTGTAAAAATTGTAAAAAAAAAAATAAAAAAAAAAAGTTTTTCATAACCATATGAAACCAACATGAATAGAAAGAGTACATTTTAACTAGATACCAAATTAGTTTTAAAATCTCTCCTTTTCTTTATCTTGGACAATCTTATTCAGGAATAGTGACAAAAGCATCACTAATTAAAAAACAGGCTGAAATGCTGACCGTGACATGCTGTGCAAACTTTTCTGTTGCATTATTTTATCAATAACAATCCCATATTGCCATTTACTTCTTATCTAACTGGTTATGATAATTCTGGCTATAAAGGCCTTTAACCTATGATAGTGACTGGGAGGATAATAAATGGCAGATTAAACACAAATAATGCAAACACAGGAGAACTCAATCAACATCGGCACCATGCTGGATATCTGTTCGTCATTTGTCAGAAATGTTTATGGCTAATGATGCTTAGATTACAAGTCCCGAAGAACTGGCAGACATTATAAACACCCACTAGTGTTAACCATTCTCTATTAGCAGAGAGCATAGATTACATAGATTACCAGAGCACCGAGACACAGGATACGCTAGTTGTGTCAACTAATCCACATCACAAGCTTATTTCCGCCATAAATGCTTCCACAAAGTATGTGATTTCTGCGAGTGCCTCCCGCTGTAATTGTGCCTCATGTGTGCACCGCTGATAACAGTATCGTGAAAAAGGGCTCCAACTGACTCTTCAGCTGCCATAAAACTATCTATTAGACTTTTGAGACTTGTAAAAGCTCTTTTGCTCATGTTATCAATGGTAACACCCCGATAAGCAGCCCTCAATGACACAGAACCCAGCTTTGCTGTTTGCTCTTTAGAAGGTGAGAAAAAACTGCATTATACTGGCCATATCAGCCGACTTTGTCCTGCACGTTTAAATGCGGACCACCCATTATTAGGAATATAATATAATATAATATATAATTTTTCCCCAAGAAAGCAACTAGACAGTTTGAGTGGTAATAAAGTGGTATCTCCAAAAAATAACCTTTTCATTAATTATATAATAAAACTCTGAATAATTAATATATTATTATTATTATTAGGAGATTTTTTTTGAGGATACCACTAAACTCTAAATAAATAAATAAATAAAACAAATAAATAAATACAGCGAGTCCAAAGTCTTGATGGCATCTCCAAATAATAACTTTTTATTAATTACATAACATTTTGGATAATTAGTAATTATATTAAATAATTTATATTTTACATTTATTTACATAAATATTATTATTGTTATTATTATTTGGAGATATACTTTGAAGATACCATCAATCGTTTGGACTTGTTCCACTGGAAACATTAAATAAATAAATAAATAAATAAATAAGTAAATAAAGCGAGTATTATTAATTTTTATGACGTGAATTGTTTTATATTTATATAATACAATTTTGGATAATTAACCATTTTCATTTTTAAAATTTTACATATATTTACATAAATGTAATAATAATAATAATAATTATTATTATTATTATTAGGGGATATACTTTGAAGATACCATCAAAAGTTTGGACTTGTTCCACTGGAAACCATACATACATAAAGTGAGTCTAAAGTTTTGATGATATCTCCAAATAATAACCCTTTTATTAATTTTTATATAATACAATTTAGGATGATTAATCGTTTTATTTTTTTATTTACATTAATATAATAATAATAATTATTTATTATTATTATCATCATCATATGGGGATATACTTTAAGATACCACCAAAAGTTTGGACTTGTTCCACTGGAAACAAAAACAAACAAACAAGGTGGCCAAAGTTTTGATGCAATCTCCAAATAATAACTATTTCATTACTTATATAGGTCAAATGTTACTGCAAATAAGGTGCAATAACACACACACACACACTAGGGGTTGAACGACTTCTGATTTTTTGAAGTCGACTTTTATGTGATGAAAGTCGAGTCGAAAAGATGAAATGATGATCAGCGGTAGCTGAGATCTAACTAAACTAAAGATCACATTAATATGAATGCATTAGTGAGAGCGACTGCGTGTGTGAATTACTTGATGCTCAACACAGCAAATATACCTCCCTGCATGAGAAAAGGCCTCAAACGCTGCCGTTTACTCAACACTCCAGAGTTGAGTAAGCTATTTTATTCCAAAGCTATTTTATTTTATATCTGAACACTGTACATAAATGTTCAATAATTTTTAATAACAGCAATCCTTGCAAGAGGAAAACAAAAGACACTAAAAAAAATAAGTAGCAAAATGTTTTATGAAAAACAAAAAATGTTTTGTTTGGACCTGTACCATGGTACTTTCAGGGTTTTCGAACATGGTACCAATTCTTACTAGGGATGCACCGATACCGATACTGGTATCGGTATCGGGCCCGATACTGGTCTCCTGTACTCGTACTCGTTAAAATGCCCCGATACCAAACGCCGATACCACACAGCATGTGATAAGCGCCATATTCAAACAAAGAAACACCAACAACAGAACAACAGACAGCAGAAAGGAGCTAAGGATGTCTACTATGAAGTATGAATATGCAATGAATATAATTTTAAACATTCAATATTAACGCCTGTACAGCTGGTGTGCGGGAGCTGATAAACAAATCACGCTCAGTGGATTGAGCGCGCGGCGGCGCAGATGCACGAGCTTGTCGAGTGAATATATCTTTCTCACAGACATCACTGGAAAGTTTGTAGTTCGGTCGGATATGTCAAAAACAAGTAAGTAAATCCTAGCACAAGTTACTTAACGGTAGGGAGAGAGAGAGAGCGCACGCGCACTTCTGTTGTGTTATCTTTGATGTTCACTCACTTAGCACGCATTTGGATTAAAACGAAATTGTAAAAATAAAACCATTCATAGGGGCATTCACTATAAACATTCTTACAAAAGAAAAAAAAAGCAATATACACTAACACTGATACTACCATAGCACATAATACAATGGCAATAGCATGTAATAACACAACACATAAAGACTACTCTAAATACCATGTGTAGTCTTTTTAATTAGCTAGATTTATTATGAAGTATTATTGAGTATTGGGATTACTATTAAGTATTGGGATTTTAAGCCCACTGTATTTTAATACATTCAGACTATGTTTTATATTAATTTAGTTTAAAAAACAAAACTGAAAATACAGATACGGCTACATGAAAACTTTAACGTTTACTTTGAACTTTAAATTTGAGATAACAATCATAAGAAATGTTTCTTGAGCAGCAAAACAGCATATCAGAATGATTTCTGAAGGATCATGTGACACTGAAGACTGGAGTAATGATGCTGAAAATTCAGCTTTGATCACAGGAATCAATTACATTTTAAAATATATTCAAATAGAACACAGTTATTTAAAATTGTAATAATAACAGATACATTTCATAATATGACTGGTTTTACTATTGGCCTATTATATATTATATTCTATAATATTACATATTATAATTTTTGATCAAATAAATGCATCCTTTGTCAGCATAAGAGACTTAAAGAGACCCAAACTTTTATCACAACACAGTAATAATTACAAGCAATATAAATTCTCTGACACCAATTACATCATGTCCACTTAATTTTTACAAGCTGTCTATTAAAGAACAATCGATATGCTTGATCAAATTACTTAATATCAATGAATCAATCATCCATTAATATTGAATCTCTATCGATTCTATCAAAATACCATGGCCCTACCATCACTCTACCACAGTACTTCTTGCAAAAGCCCTGTATTGACAGACATACTTTAAAGAGTTCATGTATGAGGGTTTTTGTTTGTTGACAAGTACAGCAAGAACTTTCCTCTCCTATGGCAGTAATTGAACATCAGCAGAGGTTTTCCAAGAACAGCACAGGACATATAAAATTGCCCAAAGTACGTTTCACAGGATGTGCTGCCCTCTGTCGCTCAGTTCCAACACTGCCTTCAAAACTAGCTTGATAGACAGACACAGGATTATAAGAAGGCATTGGTGTTTTTGTACTCACCAATGGGGTTGATGTCAAAGAAGCGGACCGGGGTTCTCAGGATGCTGTTGAACATGCGGTTGTGTAACGTCTCCGCTGAGTTCACCAGAGCGTTAAACATAATCAGAAAGCGCATGAAGCTAAAGATGACGGTGGCTCCTGTTAAACCTGATGAACACAAGATACACAAATCTCCATTACCAATGGGAGACACATGCAACATGTCTACATTTGTACTTTACTACATCTGCTGACTTTGATCATGAGCATACCTGCATAGATGCCAAGATAGAAATCCAGGTTGAGCTCTTGAGTCGTGTTAGTGCCGAAAGTGCCATTTGTGCCGATGGTGGAACTGATGTTCGAGGAAGAAAAGTCCAGCTTCTCCTGCTCTGTGGCCCTGTCAGTCATGACATAATAACATTACGGTAGCTGGTAAACACCAGAACATCATGTCCATTCTGTACTGTCCATCTAATGTACTAAAGGGTTAGTTCACCTAAAAATGAAAATTAGCCCATGTTTTACGTGGATATTTTTCTTACAAAAATGCATCGATTTGCTACAGGAGGCCTTTATTCACCCCCGGAGCCGTGTGATGCACATTTTAATATGGATGGATGCGCTTTATTTGACTACTTTTGGACTGTTGAACAAAAACACCCACCTACTCCCATTCTAACGCTTGGAAGAGCCAGGACAATTTTTTAATATACCTCCGATTGGATTCGTCTGAAAGAAGATATAAGTCATATACACCTAGGATGCTTTGAGGGTGAGTAAAACATGGACTTATTTTCAGTTTTGGGTGAACTAACCCTTTAAGCACTATTTAGGTTGTTCAAATGCAATTAGTGTACTTCGTGCACTAGTTTCTTAATTTTTGCTTCATTTAATTTAGTTATTCCATTTAAACGTATGGATAAATTTAAGCACTTTTTAGAGTGACAAGACTTGAAACTGAAACGATGTGCAAAGAAAAAGATATTTAATTTAATGAATAAATTATATTGCTCTTTGTGTAATATAATAACATATATATTAAGGTTTATGTTTTTGAAAGAAGCCTCTTACGCTCACCAAGGCTGCATTTATCTAATCACAAATACAGTAAAAATAGTAATATTCTGAAATATTATACATAATGTAATAAATAATAACATATATATTAAGGTTTATGTTTTTGAAAGAAGCCTCTTCCGCTCACCAAGGCTGCATTTATCTAATCACAAATACAGTAAAAATAGTAATATTCTGAAATATTATTCCAATTTAAAATAACCATTTTCTATTTCAATATATTTTAAAAGGTAATTTATTCCTGTGATCAAAGCTGAATTTTCAGCATCATTACGCCAGTCTTCAGTGTCACATGATCCAACATTTCTTATCATCATCAATGTTGAAAACAACTGTGCTGTTTAATATTTTTGTGGAAGCTGTGATACTTTTCTCTGGATTATATGATGAATAGAAAGTCCAAAAGATCAAGATATCAAAAAAGAAATCTTTTATAACATTATAAATGTCTGTACTGTCACTTTTGATCAATTTAATGCATCCTTGTATTCATTTATTTATTTTTTTTTAAATCTTCCAGAACCCAAACTGCATTATGTATATTTTGAGAAAATCAAACTGAAAAAGCATTTACAGTAATGCAATGTACTTAAAAGTAAAAGCACAGCTGCACAGATAATAATATTATAGATCACTCACCAGTATGAAAGCCACCAGTCATGAAGAATATAAAAAGTCTATAGAGCAGAAAACGGAATTAGCATGAAACTCTTAACTGTGAGCGAGAGGTCTTTCAGTGTATAACCGCAGTAACACTGCTGTCTCTCATACCTGTGCCAGCAAGTTGAGGAGCACAAGCAAAATCAGCATTAGGACGTTAGCTCCAGCTCTAAAATATTTCCAGTACATGTGAAGGCCGATGGTCCCCTCAGTGCGCGTCTCCTCGGCCACGGTATGCACAGGCTCTGCCTACCCATGAGGAAAAACAAGGTTAAGGCTAGATGGTATACAGATTAATCTACTGAACATGCGCACATCAGTATAGCGTAATTTTTGTCACACTATACAACAATAATTACTGTTTTTGCATTATTGTAAGGGGTAGGTGTAGACGTTAATAAAACACAATCTAATAGGTAGAAAACTTAATTTATTCTTAGCTTCCAGTTTTAGCTGTATCCTTTCTAGCCACAACCGAAAAACAATTTGATATTTTCACTTGGTGGAAATGTCTATCTTTATAATCAGACATTGAATAACATCCCACCCATCCACTAGATGGAGCTACTGACCCATCTGAGCTGTAAATGCGAATGTTAAAGGAAAAGTTCACCCAAAAATAAATTAAAAGTCACACCTACCGGCAGCTGATTGGATTCATTTTTAACAGACAGAACAGATGAAGAGTGCGAACGGACGGAGTTCTGGGAGAGTGTGCGGCTGCGGGGGGAGCGAGGAGCCTCTCCTTTTTCACCCTCTTCTTCCTCGTCCTTCTTCAGCAGAGAGGTGAAATCCACTCCCGATCGCAGCAGCTCTGAGTATGTGCCACGTGCCACCATGTGCCCCTGGGAGAGCCGTCATGAGTTAATTAAGGCTCATTTATTCATAGGTGGAATGTAGATTGACTGGTGTGTGCTGTTACAGCTCACCTCCTTCAAAACCAGGATCTGATTTGCGGCCTTCAGGTACTGCAGCTGGTGAGTAACCAAGATCCTGGGCTTGTCCTTCAGAATACCACAAATACACCTGCAAGAACAATCAGCGCTCTTAACACTTACTGCAAAGAAACTGTGAAAACAAAAAACACTCTTAGTTCAAAAATTTGGGGTTGGGAAGATTTTTTAATGTTTTTGAAATGTTTTTTTCTCTTATAAATGCAGTCGCCAAGGATCATAAATACTGGAAAAACGGTAATAATGTGAAATATTATTACAATTTAAAATAACTGTTTTCTATTTTTAAATATCTGAAATGCAATTTATTCCTGTGGGGCAAAGCTGAATTTTCAGCATCATTACTCCAGTTTTAAGTGTCACATGATCCTTCAGAAATCTTTCTAATATGCCGATTTGATGCTCAAGAAACATTTCTGTTGAAAACAGATGTGCATTCATTTATTTCATACCGAAAAAGAACCTTATGAATAGCAACAGTAAAACACAACAGGATCAATGAAGAGTATGGACTTACTGTTCAAACAGGTGTCTACCCACTTCTGCATCCACTGCGCTCAATGGATCATCCAAAAGGTAAATATAAGCATCCTGATACACAGCCCTAAAACCCACAGACAGTAGCAGATATGTAGCAAAATCAAATAAAACAGCTCTTAAATATTCTTTCCTATTAGCAAGTATGTACTAGTTTGCATATTAAAATGTTTTTTTATTTCCATTTCATGTTATACACATTACAAAATGTCATCATTTACATGAACTATAACATCAGTATGTCCATGATGCTGTCCTCTGAATGCACACATATACATAAATATATATACACATACATATATACACACACACACACACACACACACACACACACACACACACTACCGTTCAAAAGTTTGGGATCAGTAAGATTTTTAATGTTTTTAATTGAGTCTCTTTGCTCATCAAGGCTGTATTTATTTGATCAAAAATATAGAAAAAAACAGTAATATTGTGAAATATTATTGCAATTTCTAATATTGGTTTCCTGTTTTAATATACTTTAAAATATAATTTATTTTTGTAACGAAGTGCTGAATTTTCATTAGCCATTACTCTAGTCTTCAGTGTCACATGATCCTTCAGAAATCATTCTAATATGCTGAATTATTCTACACACTACCGTTCAAAAGTTTGGGATCAGTAAGATTTTTAATGTTTTTAATTGAGTCTCTTTGCTCATCAAGGCTGTATTTATTTGATCAAAAATATAGAAAAAAACAGTAATATTGTGAAATATTATTGCAATTTCTAATATTGGTTTCCTGTTTTAATATACTTTAAAATATAATTTATTTTTGTAACGAAGTGCTGAATTTTCATTAGCCATTACTCTAGTCTTCAGTGTCACATGATCCTTCAGAAATCATTCTAATATGCTGATTTATTCTCAGTGTTGAAACTGTTGTGCTGCTTAATATTTTTTTGGAACCTGTGATTCTTTGATGAATAAAAAGTTGAAAAGAACAGCATTTATTCAAAACAGAAATCTTTTCTAACAATATAAGTCTTCACTATCACTTTTAATCCATTTAACACATCCTTGCTGAATAAAAGTATTAATTTATTAAAATTTCTTAAAATAAAAAAAAAAAGAAAAGAAAAGAAAAAAAATTTACTGACCCCAAACTTTTAAATACTAGTGTATGCTGTAACACAAAAGTTCTATTTTGAATAAACACTGTTCTTTTTAACTCTTTATTTATTAAAGAATTCTGAAAAAAGTATCACAGGTCCCAAAAAAATATTAAGCAGCACAACATATATTTTTTTTCCCCCCCCCATATATTTAGATATTTATTTGCTCAAAATAATTTATCCATTAAGGTTTAATTGTATTACTGAATTTGTATAAAAACATTGAAAAATGGAAAAATAGATTTTTCCAGGTTTAATAAATGTAAATGTAATGTAAATGTAATAGTTTGGGATACCTGGCCAGGTTGACTCTAGCTTTCTGTCCTCCACTGAGAGTTGCTCCTCTGTCTCCGATCACAGTCAAATCCCCGTCAGGAAGCAGCTCCATGTCCTATACCACACAGAAAGAACTACAGTATTAGTACACTACAGCTTACAATAACCTGAACTTTACAGTAGTGAAGATGTCTAGTTAAAGTTTTCTAGCTTTGGAGACAAAAATATAAAATACTAAAACTAGCAATGATGCATTAAACTGACCAAAATGGACAGTAAACGCATATCATTTTACAAAGATTTCTTTTTGTATCATGGTTTCCACAACAATATTAAATGTTTTCAATATTAATAACAAGAAATGTTTCTTGAGCAGCAAATCAGCATATTAGAATGATTTCCGAAGGATCATGTGACA